>NW_024081660.1:167462-447753 GCF_003009895.1 Hyaena hyaena
GCCATGTGTAGCAACATGGATGGACCTTGAGGGTGTTATGCTGAGCGAAATAAGTCAGGCAGAGAAGGACAAATATCATATGTTTGCACGTATAGGAGGATTAGGAGGAACTTGATGGAGGAACAAGGGTGGAAGGGCGGAAATGGTGGGGGAAAGGGAGAGAGGCAAACCATGAGAGACTCTTGAATGCTGACAAAAACTGAGGACTGATGGATGTGGGGGGGAGGGGAGGATGGGCATGGAGGAGGGCACTTTGGGGATGAGCACTGAGTGTTATGTGGAAACTAATTTGACAATAAACTATTTGTAAAAAAAAAAAAAAAAAAAGAAAATTTCTGTTCTCACAAAAACCTGTAAGCAGCTGTTCATAGCAGCTTTATTCATAATTGTCCAAATTTGGAAACAACCAAGATATCCTTCAGTAAGTGAATGGATAAATAAATGTGATGCACCCAGAAAATGGAAAAATGCAGCAAATATATATATATGTAAATGTAGAATGTAAATGTATATATGTATATATGTGTATATATGCGGGTGTATATGTATGTGTATATAATATTATATGTGTGTGTGTGTATACATTGTGTGTGTATATATATATATGCGTGTGTGTTTGATCCATTTTTTAAATTGGGTTGTTTATTTTCTTACTGTTGAGTTTTAGGAGTTCTTTGTATATTTTAGATAACAGTCCTTTATACACACACACACACATACATACATTGTGTGTGTATACACACACACACACACACACACACACACACACACACACACAAGCTATCAAGCCATGAAATCCATGAAGGAAACTTAAATGCATATTACTCAGAAGCCAGTCTCAAAAGGGTACATACTACATAATTCCAACTATATGATGTTCTGGAGTGGCCAAAACTATGTAGACAATAAAAAGACCAGTGGTTGTCAGTGGTTGCAGGATGAGGGATGAACAAGTAGAGCACACAGGATTTTTAGAGCAGTGAAAATACTCCATATGATACTATAATGATGTATACTTATCATTATATATTTGTCCAAACTCATTGAATATAACACCACCAAGAGTAAACTCTAATGTAAACTATGGACTTTGGGTGATTACAATGTGCCACTGTCAGTTCATCAATTGGAAACAAATGCATAACTCTGGTGGGTGTTGATAATGGGAAAGGTTATGCATGTATTGAGACAGGGTCTGGGAACTCTGTACTTTCCTCTCAATTTTGCTGTGAACCTAAAATCACTCTTTAAAAAAGTCTTTCAATATTTTTTAAAAACCTATATTTTGTATGCTTGAAAAGACCCAAAGGAAACAAGTGAATGAATATCTTAAGTGTGTACACAGGGGAGAAGAGAGCATAAACAGGCACCCTGTTATTCTCTGAAATTGCTCCAGTAAGAACCAAAGAGCTACACTGGTACCTGGGATGATAATCAAGAAATAAATTCCTAGAAATGTGAGACATTAGAGAGAATAACTTGAGGAAAGAAAAGGGTCTCCTTCCCTGAAGACCCCTAACAGATAAGACCAGCTAGTCAGGTCCACCTTGAGTCAGGCACAGGATGGTTCCTTAGTAAACATAAATCCATGCTAACCTACAGGAATCTCCTAAAAGGAATCCTCAAGATCACTCTTACTTTTTCCTCTTCTTTCTCCTCCTGCACCTCCTCCAACGCTGACTCTTCCCCTTCTTTCTCCAAGCAGGAATCTTGGCTATTAGCCCCAGTAAGCATTATGTCTAGAGCAGGAATAGGAAAGAAAGGCTAAAGAATTTATCCAATAAATTAGAGGATGAGTTAATGGAGCTGATGCCAGAGAAGCAGTCTTCTAACTCTGCCTTTCATGTCCCAGTGGCATTTCCTCCCTAAAACACAGCCCTAGATTACCATGGTTCCCACCTTTTCCAAATACCCACCACTCTTTAACATGTGCCCTCCCCCATCATCCTCTTTTTGTCTCCAGTCTTCTCTTCACCCATCCATCTTTCCATTCATCCCTCCCTCCCAGATACTTGGTCAATGGCATTTCTGGAAAGTCTCTTATTATAGAATCCAGAACTAGGTGGATAATATTGGATATAAAATGAAGTTTCAGTTGTTGCCCTCATGAAGGACCACCTCCCTCTCTACATCCTCTCTCCACCTCCCTCACTAGTCCTTATCCTCTTACCGATTCTACCTTTTCCTTCTCGACTATTGTCAGATCCATTGTATCGGCTCCAGAAACCAAACAAGTTAACCCGTTCCTGAGGGAATCAAGAAACAAAAGCATCATCCACTATTCTCCCAGGGATGACTTTTGCCCTCAGTCTTCAAGGCTTTAGCTATGGGGATGCCTGGGTGGCTCAATTGGTTAAGCATCTGACTCTTGATTTTGGCTCAGGTCAAGATCTCACAGTTCATGGGATTGAGCCCCACATCAGGATCTGTGCTGACAGCACACAGCACAGAGCCTACTTAGGATTCTTTCTCTCTTCCTCCCTCTCTCCCCTCTCCTGCTTGAGCTCTCTCTCTCTCTCTCAAAATAAATAAATAAACATTTAAAAAAAGACTTTAGTTATGGACTTTATATTCATATTCCATACCATTTTCACTTGAAATTTCATATTCTGTTTATCTAAATTCTATGAAGAGTAACCACTATAATACATTATAATATTAACTTTATATTATATATTTACATAATGTTATATAATTACATACTGTAATATATTATTATAATCTCTTTTTCCAATTTACTTATAATTGTCATTCTTCACTGACCCCCCAAAGGCAGAATTTGAGGGTAAACACTGCGTATAAAAGAGAGGCTAAGACACATACATCTGAGATCTAAAGTTAAATAGGGAGGTAGGACTATCTCTATGTAGGATGAAAGAAGATCCCATTTGTCCAAGGGTAGGGAAAAGAATGATTTAAGGAGCTAAGGGAATCTGGCCTGGAAAGAAAAGAGTAGTTCTAAGACTAAGACTGGATGATGGGGAAGGACAAGCCACTTTTCTGTAGTAGAGAGTATATGGTTTGCTTTGTGTCCCAAGTCTCAAAGACAAACAGGTATGTAGTCTGAATGCTCTCCCACCTGAATACTGATTTGTTCTGCCTCCTGAGCCATCATCAGGGCTGCCCCCAGTTTCTGGTTGCAATCCTTGTTCCTGCACTTTTTCTGAAATAGAAGAAGATTAGAGTCAATGATAAATATTAGAGAAGTAACTCCAACATACTGCTACTCACCAGGCATGATCTTTTCTGGCTTCTGATATTGACATGATACTCCTATTCTTAATCTTTTGGGCTTAGAGAGATAATGTCCCTTTATCCCCCACCCCACAAAACACCTTTCACCAATTCCTAGCAATATTGTTAACCAACATTTTGGAGGCCTCTCCAAAGTAAATCTCATGGAAATTTGAAAAGGCAAGATTAAAGGAGCTCAAGTAATTCCACTTTTAAGCTTCTCACAAGTTTCTTCAGATCCAGCTGCCCGATTTAATACTCACTGCCTGATTTTCAAAGGCCCCAGAGCTGCTAGGCCTCTGCTCATTTCTTTTGCTTTTTTTAAGTTTATTTGAGGGGCGCCTTGGTGGCTTAGTCGGTTAAGCGTCCGACTTTTGCTTAGGTCATGATCTCGCAGTTTGTGGGTTCAAGGCCCATGTCGGGCTCTGTGCTGACTGCCCGCTCAGAGCCTGGAGCCTGTTTCAGAGTCTGTGACTCCCTCTCTCTCTGACCCTCCCCTGCTCACGCTGTCTCTCTCTCTCTCTCTCTCTCTCTCCTAGAAATAAATAAAACGTTAAAAAAAAAAAAAAGTTAAAGTTTATTTGAGAGCAAGGGAGCAGGAGGGAGGGGCAGAAAGAGAGGGGGAAAGGAAATCCCAAACAGGCTCCATGCTCATACCACAGCCCAACTGGGGGGTGGAGGGAGGAGGGGTACTATAGGGGGAGGCTCAAACTCATGAACCATGAGATCATGACCTGAGTCAAAGTCAAGAGTCAGATGCTCAAATGACTGAGCTACCCAGGCATCCCTCTGCTCATTTCTAAGGCTGACTGCAAATGATTATAGGGAGGAAATATTTTTTAGTTAATACTTTTAGTTTCTCAACCAGAGAGGTTTTTGCCTCCCAGAAAATACTTGGCAATGTCTAGAGACAATGTTTTTGGTTGTCACAACTGAGTCCAAGGGCAGTAGTACCCTTTGGCTAGATGCCATTAGAGCCCAGAGAGGCTGTTACACATTCTAAAATACATAGGACAGTCTTCCACAACAATTATCTGTCCCAATGTCAGTTGTCAGTAGTACTAAAGACTGAAAAACCCTGAGTTAACCTGTGTCCTCATTTCTGCCACACCTGCCTTTGCTAAACTGTAGAAAATTGCAGTCTTCAGGAAGGCACCCTGCCTGCAGCAAGGAAGGAGACTAAGAAAAATCATTATCCTGCTGCAAACCTGATAGAAAGAAGCATACCTCATGAATAACCTCACCCTTGCACACTTGGTCAGACATGGGACTTTCTCCCAATACAGCTTCCCCTGGGACAAAATCAGGTTTAATAAAGGGCAGATTTCATTTTCAAGTTCCCTGCATCACAACTGACTCCCAAGGATTGCTTACCACTCCAGCTAGCTCCAGGGACAGCTCCTGGAAGTTCTTCAGCATGTTGACTGGGATCCAAGCACGAGAAACTGTCTCTCCAAAAAATGTTACGTGGTACTTAGACTGAAATAAAAAAAATGGTTCTCTTATGGTCCCTAGTCTTTCTCCTTGCTTTGGCCCTCTAACCAGAAAAGGTAGGGGAAGAACTGAGGATTCACAGGGAAGAATCCTCATCTGATGCCATAAATGTAACCCATCTACCCCACCTCAGGCTGCTGTTCTTCCATTCCGACATCAGGGATCCTAACCAAAGCATATTTATCACAATCACAAATGTCCTAGTGATGACTAAATATTTAATTAGATACAAGTTTTTATTCTATATGTGAGTACTTATTTCTGTGTTTGTCATTCTAGCTAAGTGTTGGTTTCTACTCATGTCTTCTGGCTATATCTATGTTTCTAACTCTTTGTTCATTATTTTGGCCTGAAAACCTACCTACCTGAGCCAGGAAAACTCACCGGCAGGGAATCAAGATGAGAAGCAAAAAGAAAATATTCCCCCAGGTCAGGATCAGATTCTACCATGCCTGGCCACCTGGAGAAGACAAATGGGTATAGGAGACAGAAGAGGAAGGGTTTAGATGGTTTAGAGGAACAGAGCACGAACTCACCAATACACATGTACATACAAGGACAATATGTTTTGCAAACAAATGATCTCAAAGACCCCCTCTTTGTTGTTCTCCCCCAGTAGTCACTACCAAATGACTAAAGTGACTCCTATCAGTGTACAAAGAAGCTCAGAATCTTCCTAGTAAGAGTATATTTTTTTTCAGTAGGCTCCATGCCCAGAATGGAGCCCAACATGGGGCTTGAACTCAAGACCCTAAGATCAAGAGTCAGATGCTTGACCAACTGAGCCACCCAGGTGCCCTAAGAGCATCTTAACCTTCTAGGCTTTTCATCAATCCTTAGAAAAAATCTGACTAGGGACATCTCGAAAGAAGAAACTATTCTAGTCTTCTTTGTTCTACTTTATATCTCTCTCATATATCAATGTTTTAAAAATGCCATCAGGGCACCTGGGTGGCTCAGTCAGTTAAGCGTCCCATTTCGGTTCAGGTCATTATCTCACAGTTTGTGGTTCGAGCCCACATTGGGCTCTGTGCTGACAGAGCTGTGCTGCTCAGAACCTGGAGCCTGCTTCACATTCTTTGTCTCCCTCTCTCTCTCTGCCCCTCCCTCACTCATGCTTTGTCTCTCTCTCTCTCTCTCTCTCTCTCTCTCAAAAATAAAGATTTAAAAAAAATTTTTTTAAGGGGTATCTGGGTGGCTCAGTTGGTTGGGTATCTGACTTCAGCTCAGGTCATGATCTCATGGTTCATGGGTTCGAGCCCCACGTCAGGCTCTGTGCTGACATCTAGTTCAGAGCCTGGAGCCTGTTTCAGATTCTGTGTGTCTCTCTCTGACACTTCCCTCTTCATGCTTCCTCTCTCTCTCTCTCTCTCTCAGAAATAAATAAAACATAAAAACATTTAAAAAGTTAAAAAAAATTTTTTAATAAATAAAATTGCCATAAAGCCATCTTCTGTTTTCTGCCCGCTCAGAGTAGAATTGTCAGATGTTTTTTTCCAGGGAGATACCACCTCCACTGTGAAACCTCTAGAAAACACGTTCTTTCAAGGCCTCCCAGTTTGGTACTTTATCTTTTCCCTCGTCCCTTGTTCTTTCCAAGGCAGGTATCATTTCCATTATAAGTGCTTTCTATTTCCTTCCCTCTTTGCTTGAATCTACCACTCCCAAGTTCATGAAGGATGCTCTGACTATGTTATGGTGCCCTACCAGGGATAACCATATTGCTTGGCCCAGATGATAGATCCTGGAATGTAGGAGGCATAAGCCACATCACTCTCACACCCTGTCCAGGACTCCTCAGGGATGTCACAGCGATTATATTTCAAGTCTGCCAAAAAAAAAAAAGAGAGAGAGAGAGATGGAAAGAACGTCATCAGGTAAAAATCTAGAGGAGGGCAGGAGAGAGGACAAGAATATGCAGCAGGTGGGACCAAAAGGGCACCTGAAAGACAGACATGGATGAAGAACAAAGACCCACAGAGTAAATGCAGCTACGGCTAGAATAAGAGTGCTGCCTCCATATACTGTACAGACAGAGATTCCAAACTTCTGCCTGGCCTACATTATCTGACCCTACTTCTATCTATATAACATCACGACAGTAATTTCTCTGGGACTCTGTTATCTCAGCCATAAAATAACTGGGCTGGGTTAGATCATCATAATCTCTTCCACGTGATTTCAAACAATTTAGAATTCTAAGCCACTGGCTCTCTCTCTCTCACCCGCTTCTCCCCATGTATCCCATATCCCTTCTTATCCACCAACCCAACACCAATAACCTAATCAGGACCAGAAGGATCAGGTTAATGCTGAAGATGGAATCCACTTAGAATGCACATTTAGATTCCACATCCCTCCCATAATATAACTCTTCAGGGTGTCTTCTTCTAGCCCATTATGCCAGATTCACCTTGATATGACAAGGAAGATCCCTTCCTCTCTCCCAAACACTACAAGGACCCCTGGGATTATAACTGCATCTATGACATAATAATCTAAGGGAAGAAAAATAAAAACAAAAAGGAAAAAAAAAATCTACAGTCCATTCTACCTGTATTCTGATCACAGGACCAATTATCTGGAAGCATTGAGGGGTCAATGTTCCCACAAAGCCGCCTCCACTTCTCACAGTTTGGGGAAGAACACTGGACCCAGACAAGACACTGGCCTGCAACAGAAAAAAACAAAAACAAAAAACCTGAAGTGAGACAAAAATATGCTCTTCCTTCTTCAGTCCAACTAAAATCAATATACCCTTGCTAAAATCATAGAGCCTTAAGGGTCAACTAGTCTAATCCTAGATATATAAGTGGGAAAACTAAGCTCAGAGAAGATAATTGACTTGCTGAAGATCAGTCTTAACTTGGTGGCAGAGCTGAAATTGGATCCCATTCTCACATCTCAATCTTTCTCCTATGCCATACTATCATCACTCCTTCCCCCCAGGGAAAAAATCAAGTGTTTCCTGTATGGACATTTTTTTTTTTTTTATGTTTATTTATTTATTTATTTTTGAAAGAGAGAGAGAGAGAGAATGTTCAAGCAGGGGAGGGCAGAGAGAGAGGGAGACAGAATTCTAAGCAGGCTCTGTGCTGCCAGAATGGAGCCCAACACAGGCTCGGCTCAAACCCACAAACCATGAGATCATGACCTGAGCCAAAACCAAGAATTGGATGCTTAACTGACTGAGCCACCCAGGCTCCCCAGTATATTGACATTTCTTGAAAAGGTTGGCCAGCATCTTTCTGGCCTGCCCTTGTTCTCCATTGGCCTTGTCACTACTGGAAAGTTCTTTTGAAGGGCTAACCAGCATCTCTTTTGTGTACAACATCCAGAGTTCCTATCTGAATCTCAACTGATTTACCTGTCACCAATCACTATATAGAGTCTTCAGAACCCTCCTCCAAAATACAGAGATAAGTCTATCAACTCAATCAACTATTAACTTCAGGCCTGCTCAAAGACCAAGCATTCCTTTTATCCATTACCTTCCAAACTCTTATCCCCACCTTTCTTTATCCCAACATCCTCTAAGTTGACCCAGTTTTCCTCACAGCCTTCCCTCTCTCCATCCCAAACCCTCCACTATGTTCTCTGGAATTCTAGACAAGAGTAACAAAAAGTTCACGTATCTTCAACTTCTTCTCTGAACATCCATCTCCTCTTTGGAACCTGGTGATGCACTGATGACACTGCCTCTGCCCAACCTCACCCCACCCACAGCTATCTAAGTGGAGTCTGTTCCCTCACACACCCCAGGCCAGAGAGTGGGGTCAACATCATCCTTACTCCTCATCACCACTGTCAGACCTTTACTATCCTCCTTCCCATAAAAACCCTTCCTCCCTAGAGATCCATGCCATGGGACTACGCCACCCTCTCATCTCCCTTGGAAAGATGCTGACATCTGGTTCAGCCTTCTCCTCCTCCTTCCACCTCCTGCCCTCATTCCATGCAACCACTGTTTTCACAGGGGTAACTCACAAAGCACCCTTTTCTCTGAGCTCCTTGACCTTCTCCTCTATGCCACCTCAGTAACACACTCCATTTCAGTGATGCACTTCTCCTCCTACATGCTCCACCCATTTATCCTTAGGAACCATACACCCCCCTGAAGCACTGATCCAAACATCACTCTCTGATAAAAATGCCCCATCTCCCATCTCACTTGCTCAAAGACCCTTATCCAGATCACCAATCTACTGGCCTCTTCCTGCCAATCTAGTGGCAACCTCCTTTATTCACTCTGTTCTTACTCAGGTTTGACTCCTTAGATTCTAATGCAGACATCTTCAACTCCCTTGCCCTCTGTCCTTCCTCCCACTCAGCGGGCCAAACATAACCCAGAATGAACACATGCTACCTTTTCTGTGCCTACATTCATTCAACTGAGCATTGCTAAAGAAACAGTGCATAACCATGCACATAGTATACACACTAGGACTACAATTAACAAAACCAAACAATATGTTTCTCCAAGTAAGTTCATTCTCCGGCTGTCAAGTTTTACCTTAAATGCCTGAACATAAGGGATGCTCTTCCACCTCACTGAAATCATCCCTCAGAGAAGCAGCTGACTTACCTTTGGGTCCTTTCAAAATATCTCATATTTAAAGTTTGTATTACTTTATTTTGAAGAAAAAAATACTGGTCGGGAGTGATACGTTAGTCTGAAAAGACAGCTGCCCAGCCTGGGGCACACACGTGTGTTCAGCGCCACAGCTGCCACTGGGTTGCCACGGAAACCAGCACCTCCCAGGCTGCTGGTAGGTAAGGCCTACGGCATCCAGTAGCCAACTGTGCCACTTCAGGCCTGCCTTCTTCCACAATGCCACCTGGGCATCCACCCACTGCTGCCCCCACTACCCCCAACCCGTAATGGCAAGAACATCCAGCCCAAACTGATCTGTACCTTCTGCCACAGCAACCAGAGAAAGTTGACCAAGGACCGAGACAGAAACACTATGATTCAAAGCTGGAAGCTAATGTGCAGGGTTATCCACAGAGAGCCCCCCATGGATCTGAGTCATGCACAGGCCTCCTGTGAGGGCATCCACCAAGCCACCCACCAGCCCTGCCTCTGAACCAATGGACAGACAAGTAGCAGCAGGACTCTGCACTGGCCAAGCTGGCCCAGGTCCACTGGAACCTTCTGTGCTGGCTCCCTACCTGGTTTTCTTCTGGTCACACATGCTGGTATCTTGTATCTTTGATATGATAATACAAAGTCTGGAAACTTTGTATAATTGAAAGCAAAACAATACTGTCCAAAAAATCCAAACCAAACCAAAACAAAAAGGCAGTTCCCAGTAACAGTTTTTGATGTTTATAGAGGTGACCTAGCAAGACTAGAAAAAAAAAGTGGGAGAAGGGGCCAGGGACCATAAAAGTAAACAAAGATCAATAAAATAAATGGTTGGTTGTGAAAATAATAAATATTCATGACAAAATGAATAGGAAAAAGTCATCCTAATGATATAGAACTAGGTATTTGTGGCTTGAGATAAAATTTCCAATAAAAGAAACACATAGTTCTTTAAAGTTTCCTTTCATGGGCTCCTGGGTGACTCAGCTGGTTAAGCGTCAGACTCTTGATTTTGGCTCAGGTCATGATCTCATGGTTCATGACATCGAGCCCTACCTCCTGCTCTGTACTAACTGGAGTCTGCTTGGGATTCTCTCTACCTCTCTCTCTGTCCCTCCTCTGTGCTCCTGCATGCATACAAACTCTCTCCCAAAATTAATAAACATAAACAAAACAAAACAAAATAAAAAAATAAAATAAAACTTCCTCTCAAACAACTTAGAAGAGAGGATGATATGCTCCAGCAACTGCTTGAGGCTCATGACACAGCTCTATGATAATGAAGACTGATGTCACAGACATACTACGAGCATTTCAGTTGACACCAGTTTCCTTGGGTTCTATAATTCCCCCTTCTTCTATTTACCCCTCCCCCCATCATTCTGGCATCTCCCTCCTCATTCCATTCAGTCTCTAAATACTGGGGTTCCAAAGCCCAGTCACGGGCCTTTGCTCCTCATGCTACACTTCTCCTAAGGCAAGCTCACCACCCCTATGGGTCTGAAACCCATCTTCACACCTGACCATACAGATGGATGATACTTCTAGCTTTTGTTGTGAGTTCCAGACTCCTACAGCCACCTTGCTCTTTGAAATCACCATTTGGATGTCTCAGAAAAATCTCAAACCTAATGGGCCCAAACCCAAAATGCTTATCCCACAAATTTGTTCTTCCCCTACTTTTCCTCACCTCTTCTCATGTAACTGCTCAAGCCAGAAACTGATGATCTTTAACATACTCTTGCCTCTCTCTCATCCTCCCATATCCAATTCATTACCAAGTTCTGACAAGTTTAAGTATAAAACATATCTTAAAACCATCCACTTCTGTTTCCACTTTCAATTCTTTTTTTTTTCTGAGAGAGAGAGAGAGAGAGACAGTGTGAGCAAGGGAGAGTCAGAGAGAGAGAGGGAGTTACAGAATTCAAAGCAGTCTCCAGGCTCTGAGCTAGCTGTCAGCACAGAGCCCGATGCAGAGCTCGAACCCATGAACCGTGAGATCATGACCTGAGCCGAAGTCAGACACTTAACCGACTGAGCCACCCAGGCGCCCCTGTTTCCACTTTCAACATCCTCTTCTAAGCCATCAGGGTATCTAATCCTAGGACTGTCTACTCTTGTCACTACATACTTCATTCTCTGATTAATCACCAAAGGGAGTCTTTTAAAACATTAATATGATGGGGCGCCTGGGTGGCTCAGTCGGTTGAGCATCCGACTTAAGCTCAGGTCATGATCTCACAGTTCATGAGTTTGAGCCCCACATCGGGCTCTGTGCTGACAGCTCAGAGCCTGGAGCCTGTCTTCGGATTCTGTGTCTCCCTCTTTCTCTGACCCTCCCCTGCTCACACTGTCTGTCTGTCTCTCTCTCTCTCTCTCTCTCTCAAAAATAAATAAAACATTTTTTAAATATTTTAAAAAGTAGTAAAACATTAACATGATGATGTCATCCCCCATCAGTGGCTCAGCGCACCTGGGTGGCTCAGTTGGTTAAGTGTCCAACTTTAGCTCAGGTCATTATCTCGAGGTTTGTTGAGTTCAACTCCCACATTGGGTTTACTGCAGTCAGCACAGTGCCTGCTTTGTATCCTCTGTCCCTTCTCTCTCTGCCCCCCACTACTCATTCTCTCTCTAAAAAATGAATAAATTAATTTTAAAAAAACCTCATCAGTGGCTTCCCAATGCGCTTAGGATAAAATTCTCACTTTGTACATTAATCCAGAGCCACTTTCTTGCCTTGCTTCCCCTTGCTCTCTGAACTCCAATCACACTGGCTTCCTTTCAATACTTGGAATATGCCAAACTGCACCTTCCCTAAACTCTTTCTCCGAATCCTACTACTCCTTCAAATTTCAGCTTAAATGTCATTTCCTCACATGTGCGTTCCCTGACTGCCCTAATCTTGATTAGGTCTCTGTTATTTCCTGTCATGACACTCCATTCTTTTCCTTCACTTCACCCAAACTGATTGTATTTATCTTATACTGCCCTTTCTACTTCTTACTGCAGGAGGATTCATCTCCCCTTGACAATTCTAAGAAACAGGAAGAGTGGTTCATTTATAGCAAGAGCCTTACCCATTCATGACAATCACAATTCAACTCCATAAGCACTGCCAAAGGAGTGGACTCTTCCAGTGAAAAAATCCAGTCCTTGCCCTGATACCGACAGGTGCAGGAGATGGAACAACATCACCCAGGCCACCCAACTTCCCAAATTAGACATACATCTCTGGTTCCTCATGTTACCATGTTATTATAATACACAAAGTAGTTTATTGCCTTGGACTACCTTGTGAGATGCCTACAGTCTTCCTAGAGTTCTCTTTCAAGTATGTACAAGCCTGTTTTTGGTGCAAGCCTGTTTCCCCCCCGACTGTGAAGTATATTTATTTTCAAAAATTTAAATATACTAACATATTTTTTGATATATTTTATTTTTTGTTTTAAAATTTCCCAATACTAGGGCAATTGAGTGGCTCAGTCAGTTAAGTGTCCAATTCTTGGTTTTGGCTCAGGTCATGATCCCACTGTTCATGAGCTCAAGCTCTGTGCTGGCAGTACAGAGATTCTCTGCTTGGGATTCTCTCTCTCTCCCTCTCTCTCCCCTTCCCACACACATACTCACTCTCTCTCAAAATAAATAAAATTTAAAAGAAAAACACTTTAAAATTTCCCAATATCACCATGGTTATTTTCTTTATTTGTTTATTACCTGAAACACTAAAATGGTAACTTCTATGAAAGAAAGGGTTATCTGTTTTGTTCACCATTATATTTCCAGTACCTAGCACAATGCCTGGAATAGAACATAAGGCATTAATAACTACTGTTAAAAGAATAAGTAAATCTAGGGGCGCCTGGGTGGCTTAGTCGGTTAAGCATCCAACTTTCGCTTAGGTCATGATCTCGCGGTTCGTGGGTTCGAGCCCCACGTCGGGCTCTGTGCTGACTGCCAGCTCAGAGCCTGGAACCCGTTTCAGTCTGTATCTCCCTCTCTCTCTGACCCATCCCTGCTCACGCTGTCTCTCTCTCTCTCTCTCCTAGAAATAAATACAAAACATTAAAAAAAAATAACAATAAATAAATCTATATCCATGTTTATCTGCCCTCCATCCAATCTCAAAGGCTAGGGTGTTCTTTCTGACTAAGAATTAGCCTTCTGTCTCTCTTCTCATTCCCTTTAATCTCTCCTCCTTTATAAACAATTTTCCTTCAGTTTATACATATGCTCATGACACAGAAGCCAAGTCTATTTTATTAAAAAGAAAGTGTAAATGGGTACCTGGGTGGCTCAGTTGGTTAAGTGGTAAAGTGTCTGACTTTGGCTTAGGCCATGAATTTACTGTTTGTCAGTTTGAGCCCTGCATCAAACTCTCTGCTGTCAGCACAGAGCCCGCTATCCCCCTTTCTCTCTGCCCCTCCTCCGCTCACCGTCTCTCAAAAATAAACAAACATTAAAACATAAAATAAAATAGAGCTGCCTGGGTGGCTCAGTTGGTTAAGTATCCAACTTCGGCTCAGGTCATGATCTTACCATTTGTGAGTTCAAGCCCCACATCAGGCTCTGTGGTGACACTTTGGAGCCTGACGACTGCTTCAAATTCCGTGTCTCTCCTCTCTCTCTCTCTGCCCCTCCCCTGCTCATTCATTCACTCTATCTCTCTCAAAATAAATTAAAAAAACATTTAAAAAGGGGCGCCTGGGCGGCTTAGTCGGTTAAGTGTCCGACTTTCGCTTAGGTCGTGATCTCGCGGTTTGTGGGTTCGAGCCCCGCGTCGGGCTCTGTGCTGACTGCCAGCTCAGAGCCTGGAGCCTGTTTCAGTCTGTATCTCCCTCTCTCTCTGACCCTCCCCTGCTCACACTGTCTCTCTCTCTCTCCTAGAAATAAATAAAACATTAAAAAAAAAAAACATTTAAAAATTAAAGTAAACTAAAACTAACTGAAAAAAGTACTTTTTCTTTAACCAACTAATCTGGGCATATGGATGGTCTAATTAAGACCCTAGTGACTTCCTAACTGCAATATGGTTGAGCATTTTCAAATTTTTATGCTCTTTGATGTCTCTGTATCAGCACTAGACAAGGCTAAACACTTCCTCTTTCTTGAAATTCTCTCCTCCCCTGGCATCTGTGATGCCATACTCTCCTAGATTCTATCTTTCTGAGTTTTTTCTTAGTTCTTAGTTTTCTTCCTGTGGAGCTCTTCCTCTGCTTAACCTTAAACATTATGTTCCCCCTAAACATTATGGGTCTTCTATTCATTGTTCTTCTCTTTGCACTCCACGTCTTCCTCTTAGAAATTTCATCTATTCTTACTAATGCAGATGATTCCTGAACCTGTATTTAGCCGGGACCTCTTTCTTAGATGCTAAAGCTCATCACAGATCCTCTCTAACTTGTCCAAAGCTGAATTCACCATCTTAAAATGTGCCCTTTCTTCTATATTCTCCATTTCAATTGATGGTTCTTTCCAGTACTTAGGTCAGAAAACAGGATCATCCTCAGATCCCACTGGCAACCATATCATACTGATCTTTCCTCCTAAAGATCTCAAATATGTCTCTTCCTCTTCACCTCTAATGCTTACTTCCTAGCTTGGATCACTGTTTCTGTGGGTCTAGTCATGCTCCCGCCAATCCATCTCCCATGCCAGTGGCAGAGTGAGCTTTCTAAAATACAAATCTTACCAACTTTCCCCCAAAGAGGTCAATGGTTCCTCTTTACCTTTAAAATAAAATTCAAGGGGCGCCTGAGTGGCTCAGTCGGTTAAGCGTCCGACTTCAGCTCAGGTCATGATCTCATGGTTTATGGGTTCGAGCCACACGTCGGGCTCTGTGCTGACAGCTAGCTCAGAGCCTGGAACCTGTTTCAGATTCTGTGTCTCCCTCTCTCTCTGACCCTCCCCTGCTCACACTAGCTGTCTCTGTCTGTCTGTCTGTCTCTCTCTCTCTCTCTGGAACCTGTTTCAGATTCTGTGTCTTCCTCTCTCTCTGACCCTCCCCTGCTCACGCTAGCGCTCGCTCGCTCTCTCGCTCTCTCTCTCTCTCAGAAATAAAGCATTAAAAAATTTTTTTAATAAAATTCAAATTCCTTAGCCTGGCAATGTAAGGCCTTTTATGATCTGGCCCTTGCATGCCTATAACCTTATCTTCCCCTACAACTTCCTACCTCCCCTCAACATACCTAAAAGCTACAACCATTAACTCTCCTCCATAACTTTGCCAATAAATATCACTCTGACCCCCATTCCCACCTCAGTTCACCTGACTAAATGATACTTCCAACACATGGCTCAAGTAGTTTCCTGGAAACTTTTTTAGATCTACTCCCACCTTATAGCTTTCCTATTTGCCTTCCTCACAAACCTGTTTCCCTTCCAACAGGCATATACTAATTTCTTCTTCATTTACTCAGCACCTCCTAAAATACCTGGTACACAGTAGGCATCCAACAACTATGGATAATATGACAAATAACTGAATAAAGAAATCCTTCTCTTCCACAGCAGTGTATCTCTGACAAGTAGCTGTGAGAGATAAATTACCATGTTTGCAAAATTTCCTCTAGCAACCTAACCCTTGCCTCTGTCCTCCATCTCCAATTTTCAAGCCCAGATAGGTTTTCCAAATCACACTGAACTCACCAAAACCACTGCCTTCTCCTTTCTGTTGGTTTCTTATCCGAGAATGATTTTGAACTGTTTTCTTCAGTTGAGCTTTCTGTCTGGGGTCACATCCATTTTGGGGTTTCTCCATTTTCTCATCTTATGGGAAGACAAAAGAAAACACTGTAGGGTAGGGAGATGAAGAGAATCTCTGTAGACAGTGAAGGCCAGTGAGGGAAGGAAGAAGAATCATAGCTTAATAGTTTCAAGGTTTGGGCTGAAAATTCTCAGCCTGCCCACTGTCCCATCCCTTAATTTTATGGAATAAGTACTTGAGCCAGATGTCAAAGTAGATCTGACTATACTTACAGGCTCTCTTCTTTCCTTTGCTTACGGAGAATCTATTGAATTTATCCTCAGACAGTGCAGGATCTGGCTGGCCTGGCTTAGATGTCTTTATCACAGAGGTTACTCCAGCTTCCTTAGTGGCTGAAATCTCTAGAATATGAGGTACCATTACCTTCTCTCTAAAAATAAGATTTTCTCTTTAATGAAAAGGCAAAAAGGAGCCATTTGTCATACCCTTTATTTGAAAAAACCCAAGGATAAAAGTCAGGAGGACAGAAGAATCCTAGGTTCTCCACAGCCTTCTGAGGCCATTTTACCCATCTACTCGTCTACTTTTCCCAATTCAAACAGGTATCTTTCCCGAGCTGAGAGAAATCCATACAGATATGAAAATGACTAGATAGACTTGGGGCACCTGGATGGTTCAGTCAGTTAAGTGTTCTACTTTGGCTCATGATCTCATGGCTTGTGGGACTGGACCCCACATCCAGCTCTGCTGACAGCTCAGAGCCTGGAGCCTGCTTTGGATTCTGCATCTCCCTCTCTCTCTCTTCCCCTCCCCTGCTCACGCTCCATCTCTCCCTTTCAAAAATAAAATTAAAAGGAAAGAGAGAAAGAAAATTACTAGATAGGTAACCATTTACCAATGCTAAGTCTACCCTGTGATCAACTGGCCTCACTGGGATAAACTTACCCATCAGCGTTATCATTATCAGTAGAAGGAGCAATTCCTGGTTCCTTTTCTAACTGGGTACGTCTTATGGGCTGGGCACAGGAAGCCTCTGAAAAATCAAGAATAGATCCCATCTCTCCCAAAACAAAATACCATAAGCAGAGAAGCAATTAAAGAATATAATGACTCCATTATTTCCAAACTGCAACCTTCCATTAAAATGTTGCCTGGAAGAGCCCACCTTTGGAGTTTTGTCATATCATAGGCCTTTAAGTCTTTAGATTCTCAGGAAAAACTACAAATCTGTATCTTTTGGCAAGCCTTTCCAGATTGATCTGCCTCATTCCAGGATAGCCAAGTAATGTCAATTTTATTTTGTGTCCATAAAAAAATTTTTATGTACTGTGTTGTATGTCATTTGTTCCTCAATCTTTTCAGGTAGGGGAACTTTATCCTGTACTTTCAGGTTTTTTTATTCCTTTCTTGGGGGTTCCAAGAGAAAGTCTGAGGAACTTCTTTCTCTTGGAATAGAAGTACACCTAATAGCTGAAAACATCAGACTATTCTCCTTATCCTCAGGACATATGACAAAATCCTCAAGGAGTACACTGTAGAGTTATTTATTCCAAATATCAAATCCCTGAGCATATGTTAAAACAGTATTGGAAACAAACACATGAGGGTGGATGGAAACTAAGTTCTTCCAATCTGGTAAATAAAACTTATGTTTTCTAAGTAGACTGTAAAAATGTAAAGGTGAATTTAAGTTACATTTTAAAAAACTATCTGAGACTGTATTTATATTCTGAAGTCTATGTAATCTACTTTTCTAGAAGTCTGTACCCCATAAGGTAGTTTATCTATAGTTCTGTAGATAGATGAAATATTTAAAAATATTTCAAAGCCATCGAATATTTCCTTACTTAAAGGAAACTGGAGGGAAGGAGAAAAGAGCTCAACTTACTCTACTCCTTCAGATAACAGTTTGTCAAACTGAAAGTCTTTCTCTCACTATAAGCCATACCCAAGCACTCCTGGAAGGACTTCCGTAGCACAATCTGGACAATCTCCTCAAATTCTGCATTGGTGAGACTCAATTTTTCCTGCAGAGATAAGGGCAGAGAAGTAAAACCATTCATCTTTCCCCAGATCTCCTCCCTGACCAGCGTTTAGATCAGCCAGTAAGTTCACAAGGCTGAGAGTACTGTCCCTAAGGATTCTATAAACTGTGTCCCAGATTTCCTGGGAATATAGGAGTCAAAGAAAAGGAAAAGTTTACAAAGCCTCTGACCACATCTACTCTCACCTCCATCCCACCTCAACCCCTATTCACTAATTATTTTGAGATAAAGGCTTTCTTCAAAATATTTTTTACCTCTTTGAGAAGAAAACAGAACCCCCAGAAGAGGAATAAAAACAAAGTACTGGATAGAGTTCCCCTACATGAAAAGATTGTCTAGACTGGATGTCTAGAAGAAACTACCCCACTAGAGCCCATCAACGAGACTGATACCTTTTCTTTCTTCTCTGCTTGCTTGTCTTGAGCCTTTCCTTTTTTTCTCTTGCCACTGCTTGGACCGTTTTCTGTGGTTGCTTTCTCTTCCTTCTTCTCTAACCTGGCCTTTGAGGAACTGATCTCCAGGGTCTCCTCCTTATGTGAGTTAGGGCTATAGCACATCAGGCTATGCATTTTTTGTGCAGGTGGGGCAAAGGTTTTCTTTGAGCCCTTCCCATGTTCTGAAAGAAATTTGATCATCAAATGGAATTTATGAAACATAGTCTAGCACAGAAAGTGTCTACACTGCCCATTGACTGGCCATATCAGAATAATATGGAGAGCTTTTAACAAAATCAGATTACTAGGCCTCTCCACTCCCACCCCACCCCCTGAAATTATGAATAAATAGTTGGGAGTGAGGCCTAGGAATCTAGGCCTTCTAGATTATTATGCCAGGTTTAGGAACTACTGAGTAATTCAAAGGTGACAAATATAAACATACAGGAAGCTAAATTATTCAAATGTGAAATTTTAAAAATCTGCTCATTTAACTTTAAACAAAATTTTACAGGAAATCAGAGGTATTGAAAGAAAGAAAGAAAGAAAGAAAGAAAACTAGTGCAATGAAAATTACATTGATCCTCCCAAGTATAAATCTCTCTCTTCTGAGCTACCATAACATTTGATATTTCTCTGCTGGCATTTACCACAAATTTGTATTGTAGATATTTAAATGTCCTTTGTCTCCCTACAAGTTCATATATTTCTTGAGATGGACTACTTCTAAGTCATATATATTTCACTCAAAGTTTCTAGAAAAGTAATAACTTTTAAAAAGTATATACCAAATATATATAGACTGAGCTTCCCTTTGGTGGGAAGGGTATCTACATGACCAAGATCTGAGAAAGAAGGAAAAAATTAGAGAAATGTACCAAAAAAAAAATGAATCTCCCTCACTCTTGACTCACCTTCTTTACTCTGCAACATTGCCATCATTCAGCTCAGAAGCTACACTTTCTTTGTGCCTCTGTTAGAAAAAAAGAAATAAACTGCTGTGACTCTGAATAAACATGATTTTAAACTTTCTTCTGTCTTCTTGGGCTTACGATCTTTGCCTGGGACTCCTGAACTACATTTTCTGCCCTCTTGACTCTACTCTTAACTCCTCAGCAGTGCCAATCAAATGCCAGGGGATGATGAGAGTTACTGTTTTATTTATTTATTAATTAATTAATTTATTTATTAGTTTATTGTCAAGTTGGTTTCCATATAACACCCAGTGCTCATCCGAGAGTTACTGTTTTAAAGATTAGCAACAATCCTTAGAGTTTTAAGTGCCTAGAGTCATGTCCAACATAAGGCAGGCACTCGTCAGTACTGGTAGTGATGTGTTTAAAAAAACTCATTGGGTAAATGTTGAAGATCTGATTGGCTTCATTCAATGATTCATGAACTGGGAAACATCTGATCTAGCAGACAGAAAGAACTCTGAAGAGCTATACAAAATGAAAGACTTTTACAGGCAGAAGGGAGCTGGAACAAAGAAGTTATACTAGGCAAACAAGCAAATTAGCTACTGCAAGTTTACTTTCCTATAGGGGATGGTAGGAGTCTATCAGGCAGATTACCTAACTAGTGCTGATCAGGTAGGGGTTTATTAGGCAGATTACCTAACTAGTCCTGATTGACTACAACCAAAATTCTATTTCTAGGAGAGCCAAAACTGTTTAGTCTTGTTTTAGTGACATGGGCTTAACATAAGCAACTGATTTTGGGGCCTGTTTTTAACAGATGGAAGTATAAATAGTAGTACTAATAGTAGTAGTAGCAGTAGTAGTAGTAGTAGTAGTAGCAGCAGCAGCAGCAGCAGCAGTATGAACAGTCCTGAGAGTTAAAAATGAGAGTGTTCTTCAGAAGGATAAACTCATCTCACAAGGTTTTCCTAAATACTTAAAACACAAATAATCTGGCAATTCTCTGACCTAATTCAGAGGTCCCTATGCATAAAGAACCCTCCCTTTTAATATCATTATAATCTGTATCTTCCCTTTACTTAGATTTTCTAGTCTAATAAATTTTCCGATGTACTGGATTCTAGCAATCTCTAGTCAAGGCTCAGAAATATTTGGTAACCAGCAGACGTTCCCCAGAGAAGCTAGTCATAGGCATCCAATACTTTCACTCTATATCCTGTAGCTATCTACCTACTTGCAGATGTTCTCTACTACATCATGCTTCATTACCACTATCAAAACAGGTGACACTTATTGAGCACCAATCATATTATTTACCCTTTACATATGTCATCTTGTTTAATTCTCCCAGTAAATCTAAGAGTTAGGTACTTTTTTACACCTGGAGAAATTAAGGCTTAGAGGGATTTAGAGATAATAGGTAATTGATAAATGGTAATTCAGGATTTGAATGCTCCTGATTTTAGTTTGCGCTATTAACTATGGTATGCTATATCCCAAGAGTCTAATTCAGTGCTTCACAACGATTTTGATATTATAACACATGTGGAAAGCATACATTAAAAATACACATTGAAAAACACAGAAAATTCTGTTTCCAGATACTCTGGACTAAAGGACCAGATTTTTCACAGTGATAGAAAACTGAGGGTTGGGAATGGGGAGGCATCCAGCCACACAAAAGGCTGAAGAGATTTGTCTCCACACAGCAATGGGCCATTGGAGGCCCAGCAGAATGCCAAGACTCCTCTTGTGAAGTTGCAATAATTTATACATTTTTTCCAGTTTACACTTTCCACTACTGATAGTATTTCTACTCAGCAATTAGAAGAAAAATACCTTTATTAGCTTAAATTTCTTATAACTCTTCTACCCAGTTTTCTTTAGGCTTAAAGCACATATACCATTCTTATTTTTATAACAATTATAACAAGTATTGTACCTCTGGGAGTGTCTGCAGAGGTCATAAAATGCCAGCTCCCCTTTTTACAGATGAAAAAAATGGGCAAAAAGCACTTAAGTGATTTGCCCAAAGCCTCAGTGTTAAGGATGACCCAGGCCTTTGCCTCTCAATTCTACCAATTCTACTAATAACACATCCATTCTTCTCAATGATTTTATTTATAGCTATTGGTTTTGAGTAATTTGAAGGCCTGAACCTGAAATTCAATCTTCCAACACTGTAATCTCCCATTATAAAAAGACCCCAAAGCAGCATAAAATGGATCTTATATATGAGATATGTATATGTGCCCTTTAAAGGTGAAAAATGTAACACCCTTGAATGACAAAATTAGAGTGAACATTTGGTTGCTCAGGGTATAGAGTTCCTCTCTCTAGATCTCAAGATGAATTCAAAGGTATCTGGGGCTCGACTAAGTGGTGTCCACAGCATGGCCAAACGTATTTTCGAACTATCTTTTGGTATTTTTTTGTTCCTTGTCTTATTTCTATAAATGTGAAAAATTCAGATGTGCTGTTCTGCAGCAACTACCTTTCCTTTATATTGAGGGGCACATTTTCTCACTGTTTTCATCTTAACTCATCATCACCAACCCTTAGGTCTACTTACTCTAGGAAAAAAGGCAAGTGGGAAATTAAGGAAGAAACACTGCAGCAAATTGGTCTTCTTTCTGATAATTGCAAATAGAAGCTAGAAATTGAATAGTTAGGCTGAAAAATGAATATTGATTTGATCACAAATGACAAATACATCTTTTTCCAGACTCCAGAATTCCAAAAAGATCATAAGTCTCTATGAAGGTAATATAAATTACAAGATGAGCTATTCTAAAAGGGGAAAAGCAAAATGAAAATTAGTGTATTTTAGAGGACAAAATTTGATTTTTTTAAATGTACATCTACATAATATGCTTAAACTTATCCATAAACTATCTCTGGAAGGATACACAAGAAACTAACCTCTAAGGAATAGAAGTGGGTGGCTGAGGTGGAAGAGAGCTTTTTAATACACCCCCTTCTATATCTCTAGCATTCTGAAACATGCTTATATTACCACTTTAAAAGTGATTTTTTAAATTCCAAATTCCTTATATAAAGAGTTCTGATCCACCTAAAAATGCAAATTTTTCTATTATTTAGGTTCAAATAATTATCTAAACCTATACTGACCTCTCTAGGCCAAAGAGTGTTACTGGCGCTCCAGTAACCAACTGGATAAAATTGTGGATCATTATTCATAAAACATAGTAAAGTTATAAGCAGTGATACATAATAGTTCCCCTTAGAGTAGAGGGCGATGACGAACATTACTTTTAAAGAAAATCTCTAATCTGATTAATGGAGTAGGGAAAGCCAGGAGTCACTCATTTTATGACAACTCAAATCTCTGCTCCTCTGTTTCAGATGAATTTTCTTCTTCCACATAAGGAATATTAAAACATGGTGCAAAAAGAGAAACGTTTTTAAAACCAGACAGTTAATAAGCACACAAACTACCACCAATTTTCATCTGACTAGCCACTAAATAACCGGCCACTCTAGAGCCAGGAATAACATTTGAGGGGTTTTGTTGTTTTTGTTTTTACTTCAAATGAAACAGAGAGGGGAGAAATCCAATAAAGCTTTAAGGATGAAAATTTTAAAAAGTTCCATAAATCAGACCCTACCACTCAACGTAAAAAAAGAATGAATAAAAAGGAAAAAAATAACTTAGAAATAATGAATGAAGGCAACCAAGGGAAGGTGAATGACGTGTTCCAAAAAAGAGATTTTCTTTCAATTAGAACACTGAAAGCCATCACAGTGATTTTAAGATGAAATCCTCTCCCTCAGCAGTTTTCAAAGTGTGATCCAAAGATCCCTGGGGGTCCCCTCCATGTCCCAACTGCTTATCTGTATTAGGCTGGATTTTCTCATACATTTCAACCAAAAACAAGATATCATAACAGACTGAATTCAGAAACATGAAAATTCAGCTGTCTTCTGTTAAGCCAGACATGAAAGAGATTTGCAAAACTGTAAAACACCACCATTCTTCACACTAAATTTTCTTTCATTTAGGAAAATGTTTTTCATAAAAATATTATTTACATCAACATATAATTATTAATTATAACTTATGATTTTAAAATCAATAAATAACTTAAATTTTTCTCAGTTTAAGTTATAATATGTTAATATCAACAGATATGAAAGATATGCAGCTCTAAAACAATCTTTGGAGTCCTTTGTAACTTTTAAGAATATAAGAGGGCTCTGAGACCAGTAAGTTTGAGAAATCTAGCTAAATAACAATTCAGTTTTGTCAATATTTTTCCAAAACCATTAATCCTCCTCCCCCTATTTAGAATGTGTTCACAAAGTTCTGTCTCTTAACCACCCAGTTATCCCTCTTTATATTATTTTTGGAATCCTTGTCTAAGAGAATAAAAGCAAACCCTTTAGAATTGTCCTCAGACACACAGTCCACACGGGCTCCATGAACCTGGAAAACTATATTTAAAATCTCCTTTACGCTGGGGCACCTGAGTGCCTCAGTCCCTTAGACTTCCAACTCCAGTTCATGATTTTGAAGTTCATGGGTTGGAGACCTGCCTCAGGCTTTGTGCAGACAGCTTGTAGCCTGGAGCTTGCTTCAGATTCTGTGTCTCTGTCTCTGCCCTTCCCCGGCTCATGCTCTCTGTCAAAAATAAACATTTTTTAAAAATCTTTTTTTCAAATCTCCTTTACACTGGAATCTGATTTCCTTTTGACATTAATGTCTAATGCCATGTGGACTCCTGCTTCTTTTTATGCCACTATTAAGGGTCTCATGCTTTACCGACTGAGCTAGCCAGGGGACTCATGCCATCATTAAAAACCATAGGGGTTTTTTTCCTCCCCCCATTTCCTTATTTTTCTTCCTCAGCAAGCATGATTTCACAAGAAAGAGAGTAAAAACAGGATTCCAGCTACTTTCACTACCCCAACCTAACATAACAAGATACTGTGGTAACTACCTAAATTAACCCTGTACAAAAATCTTATCAATAAATTTACGGGGGGGGGGGGGTGCCTGGGTCGTTCAGTCGCTTAAGCTCCCCTCTCTTGATTTTGGCTCATGTTATGGTCTCACAGCTCGTGAGATTCAAACACCCCCCCACCGGCCACAAACACACCTCAAGCCTGCTTGGGATTCTCTCTCTCCCTCTCTGCCCCTCCCCCACTCGTGCGCACACGCATGCTCTCTCAAAAATAAACTTTTTAAAAAAATAAATTAACGGTGAACTAAAGCTTATTGGTTCAGAGGGCAAGGAAGCACAAAGATATGGCCACTTAACACCAAAGTACAGGTTGTCTTTGCTGAGTGCTGATACTCTTGCCGCCGGCAACACTTCCACAGGTGTCCCCTGCCCACCTCATATTCGCCTTTGTGTTGTATTCACATTCCCCCGAACCCCTAGATCCCCGCTCCATCTCCCCTCACATGGGTGCCAAGGTCTGAAACAGTAAAATGTCTAACTCCACGTTTCAAACCAGCAGTTAGACCTTTTAGCGATCCCCGTTTTCCCTCTTTTCTCTCACCAATTCTCTTAAGGGTAGCAATTAATATCAGAGGTACCACAGAGCCAAAAGTCCACGACTCCCCTCAGTGGCTAAAACAGCCCCTCCTCCACCTCACGAATCCCCAAGAGGAGATAATTTCCTCAGCTGCCCGCTCACGCCCGCGCCGGCACCCCCACCCCTGGAGAAGGCACCAGGATCTTCATTCCCCCTAAGTCCGTCCTTGCCCTCCAAGATATTGGGTTACTTTTGTTTGTTGAGGGTAGGTTTGCGGGGGTTAGAGATTCTAAGGAGGGGTAAGAGTTGGCTGTCGCCCTGAACAGAAAACTTTTCCTCAGGAGACAGGATTGGCAGAGCCCAGCACTTTCATCTAGAACCAGAGCAGAACCAGCTACCTTCTGGAACGAGGAAAACCTAAAGGCGAGGAGTAGACTGAGCCACTGCAGCAATTCTGCAAACCCCACCAACCCCGACCCAGCTTTCCCGCCACCTAGGAAAGGCGCGAGGCCACGCACAAGCTCCGTTCCCACCCCAGGGGCGTGATCCCGGGACTGAGGCGCATGCGCAGCTGAAGCTGCTTCAGCGTTTGCGCAGCTGTCATTTCCGCCATCTTCCAACCGAATGCCGCGTAAAACTACAAATCCCATAATGCTCCGTGGCCTCACTTTCTTAGGCGGCAGGAGCAGCGCCTGATCGTTCGTGAAGCACATCTTCCGTTTACTAATTTTTCCGAGTTCCCCATACTGCTTTTTCCTTCCCGTTTTCGTTTCTTGGTTCCTAGTCTTCCTTTAGTTTCTTCCACGCCCTATTTTAGTTGAGAGTATCCGTCACCACACTCTCGCCTCTCCCGCGTTCTCCGCCACAAGGACCCGCTCCCTAAGCCCTGGCGACAGGGAGAACGCGCAACCGGTGGAGAGGGCGCCGAATAGCTTCTTCCCCATTGGCCGAGGCAGGGGGCCCAAAGCAGACCAACCCTCTTCCCCGCCCACACTCGTTTTTATATAAGGCTGCGCGAAGCGACCGTGTGCTTGGGAAGGCCTGCGTGCGAGGTGGCGGTGGTAGTAGTGGGTGTACTGCTATTGGTGGCCGTGGTGGGCGTCGGATCGCAGTCCACAGGCTGGGGAATCGCACACAGGCGTCGGGTGGTGGGAGGAGGTGTTGGTGCCAGGGCTGTGAGTGTGGAGGCGGAGAGGAGGGCGTGGTATCCTCAGGTGATCGCGATTGGGGTAAGGCGGAGGAGCGAGAGAACGACTCGGCCATTTCGGGGGAAGAGGAAGTTGGACAACATCGGCTGTTTTAGTGCCTTTTTTTTTTTCAGTTCAGCAGAGAATATTTCTCAGGGGGGTGAGTTACAATGACTTATTGTATTTCGCTGAGAACAGTTTGTAGGAAAACCGCCTGTACGCTCCTTTCCTTTTCTTCTCTACTTTTAGGTTCACCCCTCCGTTCCCTGGGAAGATTTTCTAAGTAGGTGGGGGGGCAAATATGAATAATTCATGAGGTGAGGTCCGCCCCGCTCTTTGGCCACGCCCCCTTCGAATCGTGCTGACGCACTTGCGTGAACCAAATATTAGGAAGCGACGTAACAGTCCCCGCCCCTAGGGTGGAGGGCGGGGTGTCATCTCCAGCACGTGCTGTTTCTACCCGCGCAAGCCCAAAAGGGTGTGCGCAGGCGCTGCCCGCCAGGGGGAGGAAGGAGGCGGGGTGGGGAGGTTGCTGGGTTTAGAGCCGGGCGGAGACCGCCGAGACTCATTCCTCAGGAACAAGGGTCGGGTGTCAAGGAGACCTTTTCACACCAGCTCCCCGTCCCCCGCCTACGGTGGGTGGGATCGCGCGGCAGAGACAAAGGATATCAGTAGGGACGGACATAGCTGCGAAGGGAAGTAGGGTGTCAGTTTGGGGTGGTGGGCTTTGGGGAGGGCTGAGGTGGGCTATATTTAAACTCCCTGAGCCGTTAAGTTGGTTCGTACTCTGATGCGCGCGCAACCAGGGTGGTGGCGGTGTGCGCATGCGTGGTTCAGGGGCGAGAGGAACGCGCTCTAGCAGTGCGCGCTCGCGGCGTATGGTAGTGGTAGAGGAGAAAGGGGTCGGCGCACGCGCGGTTGATTCCTCGAGTTATTCGGTTCTCGCGGGCATCTTGTTTTGGTCTCGCGGGCGAGTGGGGCGCGCTTCGGGGGAGGCGCTTGGGCGCGAGACTAGGCGAGAAGAGCGGAGCTGCGCGCGCACTCGGGGAAGGGGGAAGGGAGCGTGCTCTAGGGAGGGGGGGTTAAGCCCCCTAGTCCCCTCCTCGTTGCCCTCGCCTGGGACGGAATAAGGGGAGGAAATGATCGAGATGGCGGCGGAGAAGGAGCCGTTTCTGGTGCCGGCCCCGCCGCCGCCGCTCAAAGATGAGTCGAGCGGAGGGGGCGGCCCCACGGTGCAACCGCACCGAGAGGCTGCCTCCGGGGAGCTCTGCGGTGGGACGCAGCGTGGGCCGGGCCCTCGCGCGCATTCGGCAGGGGCCCCGGCTTCTGGGGCTGGCAAGGAGAGCTCTGGGGCTACATCCACTCGGGGAGGCCAGTCGCAGCAGCATCGAGAGGACAGCCCCCAGGCGCAGTCGCACGGGGAGGCCCGCTTGTCCGATCCCCACGGGCGAGCCGCTCCCCCTGACGTGGGGGAGGAGCGACGGGGAGGGGGCGGGACAGAACTGGGCCCCCCTGCCCCTCCTCGGCCCCGTAATGGCTATCAGCCCCACCGGCCCCCTGGGGGAGGTGGGGGTAAGAGGAGAAACAGTTGTAATGTAGGAGGGGGTGGTGGAGGCTTCAAACATCCGGCCTTCAAGAGGCGCAGGCGGGTTAATTCAGACTGTGATTCTGTGTTACCCTCCAACTTTCTCCTGGGGGGCAATATCTTTGATCCACTGAACCTGAATAGTCTCCTGGATGAGGAAGTGAGCCGCGCACTCAATGCAGAGACCCCTAAGTCATCTCCACTTCCGGCCAAGGGGCGAGATCCAGTGGAGATCCTCATCCCCAAAGATATTACTGACCCGCTCAGTCTTAATACTTGCACTGATGAGGCCCAGGTAGTGCTTGCATCGCCACTCAAGACTGGTCGGAAGCGGCATAGACACCGGGGACAGCACCACCAGCAGCAGCAGGCAACTGGAGGGAATGATAGCCACTCTGTGCTCCCTGCAGCCCCCCTCACTCCCTCACTCCAGGGGGAGGGCACCACACAGCAGCAGCGGCATAGGGGCCAGAACCGGGATGCCCCCCAGCCCTATGAACTCAACACAGCCATCAACTGCAGGGATGAGGTCGTGTCTCCCCTTCCATCTGCCCTACAGGGTCCCTCAGGCTCCCTTTCAGCCCCTCCAGCTGCCTCAGTTACCTCTGCACCCCCGTCTTCCTCCTCCTCACGACATCGCAAACGTCGCAGGACTTCCAGCAAGTCAGAGGCAGGGGCTAGGGGTGGAGGCCAGGTTCCTAAAGAAAAGGGCCGAGGGAGTGGGGGAGGCCGCCACCACCACCTCTACCCACTACCTGCAGCAATCTTCAAAAAGCAACAGTGCAAGTTCCAGTATGGGAATTATTGCAAGTACTATGGTTACCGCAATCCTTCCTGTGAGGATGGGCGCCTGCGAGTGTTGAAGCCTGAGTGGTTTCGGGGTCGGGACGTCCTAGATCTGGGCTGCAATGTGGGCCACCTGACCCTGAGCATTGCCTGTAAGTGGGGCCCATCCCTCATGGTGGGCCTGGATATCGATTCCCGGCTCATCCACTCTGCCCGCCAAAACATCCGACACTACCTGTCAGAGGAGCTGCGTCTGCCACCCCAGACTTCTGATGGGGATCCAGAGGCAGAGAGTGAGGAAGGGACCACAACTGTCCGAAAGAGAAGCTGCTTCCCAGCCTCACTGACAGCCAGCCGGGGTCCCATTGCCGCACCCCAAGTGCCCTTGGATGGAGCAGACACATCAGTCTTCCCCAACAATGTTGTCTTCGTCACGGTAAGGGGGTATGAAGGCTCTTGGGATAGGGGCCAGGTGTGAAGATGAGATTAAATGGGAACAAGACAGGAAAGTTATGACCCAGAGAGATTTCTGCATGCACTCCTTGCTGAGAGAACCAGATCAAGAGAAGGGTCTGAATCTGTGACTGCCTCTGCTGAGTGTCTCTCTCCTCCTATAACCTGGAAAACTGGGAGCTCTACCTGGGCTCCTTTGTCATGACTACTGGCTCCAAGATGGGGTCCAACTCCTTTTGCCCTGCTCCCGGCCTAGACTGTAATCCAGACCAGTCCACCTTCCCTTGGGGGATGTTGCTGATGCTCTCTAGTATAAGATTTGGTCCAGACTGAAAGTTTGCTCTCCAACCCACTGGATGAAGGTGCATGAAAGGATAGGTGTCAGACATGGAATGTCTTGGGGTGGGAAGAGGAGGAGGGTAGTGGCTGACTAATATTTTGAGAGGGACTTAGATCCAGATTTGGTTGAAGAGTATTGGTGGGCAGAACTCTAAGTGTCTTGGCCTTAGATCATCTCATGTTGACCCTAGATGGTGAGATGGGCAAGAGTCAGAGTCTTCTGCAGGAGGGGAGGGTATTGAGTCTCAAGAGTGTCTAGCTCCTGACTGCACATAGCTCTCCATAAAACACTCCAGTCAGGCCATCTGCAGGAACAGTTGGTGATGTGTTGGGTTAAGCCTGCAAGAATGGACTTTGCAGAGGGTGTTGATGAGCTTATCATCTAGAAAAGGTTTCCAAAGGGATGGGGCTCTTCTCTCAGAGAAAGGAAACAGGCCTAGAACTCTGCCAGCCTCAACTACAGGGAAGGAACCACAGGTTTCCTTTGAAACCTGAATTAGGTCTTTTTGCATTGACGTTGAGTAACTCAGTTTAATGTTTGTGGGGTAGGAATAAGTATTGGATGGAGTCTTCAGAGAACCTGTGTTTTTTTCTCTTAAGTTTCACACCAGTTTTGGAGACCTCGTGGGTAATTTGCTCAGTTTAAAATATCCAGCCTCCCTTTTTATGTTTAGCTTACCACCAGTAGAAAGGGCAGGAGGGTGGAAAGCAAGAAAATGAGACCTAGGGCCCCTGGCTGGCTCAGTTGATAGAACATGGGACTCTTGGTCTCTAGGTCGGGAGTTCAAGCCCCATGTTGGATATGAAGCCTACTTAAAGTTAAAAGGGGAGGAGGGGTGCCTAGGTGACTCAGTCGGTTAAAGTCTGACTCTGGAATTCAGTTCAGGTCATGATCTCACAGTTTGTGAGTTCAAGCCCCTTGTTGGGCTCTGCACTTACAGTGCAGAGCCTGCTTGTGATTCTCTCTCCCTCTTTCTCTGCCCCTCCCGTGCTCATTCACTCTCTCCCTCCCTCTCTCTCTTTCTCTGAAAATAAACTTTACAAAAAGAAAATGAGACTCAAAGAGGGCACCATTTGGGAGTTAGTCTGACAAGTGTCAGAGAAGATTGTGGCCAAGGGCTAAGGTGAGGCTGTAGGACTTTGTCTTAGGGGCTACAGGGTGGGTTGTGTGGGAGCAGTGGTTCTTTTTATTGCCTCTGTTGACCTTGCTACCAATTCTTGCCCTCAGGGTAACTATGTCCTGGATCGAGATGAACTGGTGGAGGCCCAAACACCCGAGTATGATGTGGTGCTCTGCCTCAGTCTCACCAAGTGGGTGCATCTGAATTGGGGAGATGAGGGGCTAAAGCGCATGTTTCGCCGGATCTACCGGCATCTACGTCCTGGGGGCATCCTGGTCCTAGAGCCCCAACCTTGGTCATCCTATGGCAAGAGAAAGACTCTCTCGGTGAGTTGGGATATTGGTGGAAATTGGGATAGCCTTCCTTTAGTTGAGGCAAGAAAGGCCTCAAGGAAGCAGAAAGAGAAGTACTTTCTGAACAAGGTGAATAGGCCCCTTGGGTGGGCATCATTCCATGCCAGGGGAGAAGCCAGCAAGCTGAAGTGATCCCCTGCCCTTCTCCCTAGGAAACAATCTATAAGAACTACTATCGAATCCAGCTGAGGCCAGAGCAGTTCACTTCCTACCTGACCTCCCCAGAGGTGGGCTTCTCCAGCTATGAGCTTGTGGCTACACCCCACAACACCTCCAGAGGTAAGCTTGGCTGACTTGGTGGGGGGAGGGGGATGTTGAGGCTGGCCCTGACAGGCTGCAGACCCTGTGGAGTCTTGAAGTCCTGCCAACCCCTACTGATTGCATACTCTCTCCTCAGGCTTCCAGCGTTCTGTGTACCTGTTCCACAAGGCCCGTTCCCCCAGCCACTAAGTGGCCCCCTGAACAGAAAGTGTGAAGAAGCTGCCCACTGCTCTTAAGGACTTGGGGGAAAAGGAAAGTACCCCAAGGTCCTTCCTTTTTGGCTTCAAAAATAGTTTCCTGTCTCAGATCTGCAAAGAAAGCTTCTCTTATGTTGCTGTCCCAGCCTCCTCCGTCCACCTCTGCAGCAAGCCCATCTGTGCTGGAGTTACCAACAGCTTCCTCTCCAACCCCCCCCACCCCCAGCTCACTGGGCTGGATGGCATGGACTGTTTGCTGACCTCTTCTCCTCGGGTATGGGAGGTGGCGGGTATCAAGTTCTCTAGCCTCTTCCTTCTTTTCTCCGAAGGAGATTCCCATTTCTCCTCAGCCCTTGTCCCTAGCTGCGTTTCAGTGGACCACAGACAGACGGACTGAGGGTTAAGAGGGGGAAGTTTGGCAGGGAGGCATGCAGGTACTGTGAAAATCCTTCCCTCTGCTGTCCCCCATTGGGAAAAGGGGTTGGGTCTGGAATGTAAGAACAGCACAATAAATTGATGTTCAGGGCAGTGGCCCCCACACTGGTTTCTGGCACTTTCTAACTGGTGGGGAAGGGATGGTGCCTCCCAGTAGAACCTTTACTTCCTCTGTCCAAACGAGTCTCAAGAAAGAGGACAGATTTTTTTTCAGTGAGTGTTGAATGCTAGTCACATCTACACACAAACACAACTCTAGTCAGGAAGAAGGGGTATAATGTGAATTCTTATGTGAAACTTGGGGAAAAAAAGAGCCCATCTCCCCTCAAAAACCTCATTGACCAGAATTTTTTTGTGGGAGCTTTGGACAGAAAGCTAACTTTACAACTTTGGAAGAATGAACAGCGGAGCTGAAGTGTAGAACTAGAAAAAGGCACTATGGACCAGACTGCCCACCTGCTCCAGGACCATCCACCACGCACCTGTTTTGTAATGTGCAACTAGATGGATAGGCAATTTAACTAACATGAAGCTCTTTAGCATCTTTGTCAAACGCTGGAAGTTTGACTATTTATTCAGCAACTATTGAGCACTCTTGGATCTGGTGAAACAAGCTGAGAAGGCTCTTAGAGGTAGAAACAAGGAATTTAAATAACTGGGTGCGAATGGCTAGTTGCCTTGCAGGCTCCTTGAGCCGGGTAATTGGGAAAGAAGGCCTCCCTGAAGATAACAGACTTGAGACCCACATGTTAAAGTGATCTGAAGTAAGTAGTGCAAAGGAACAGATGCAGTGTCTGTGACAAGTGGGAGGAAGAGGTGGGACAGTTTTAACTTGCTATCACTACCAAGTTCCTAAAAAACCACAAACTTGACTTCCAAACAGCTTCCAACCTGAGGCTTGACCTCATTTTAAGGCTCCCAAGAAGAGTCCCATTTGTTAGCAAAACCACTTTATTCTGAAAAAAGGCTTTAACACAAAAAATATGAACTAGCAATCCGGGGAGCCTTTGCGTCTACGCTTCCCATCGCCTCAGTGTCCGGTGCATGAGGAAGGTATCCTCTGGAGGGCGTGGCCGGAGTTGGAGACGGAGAGGAGGCAGACCGTCCACCGCCAGGTGTGGAGTCTCATAAAATAATGTTTCTGGGTCACAAAGCATGGTCATGTCTGGCCCTGGCCCAGGGGGCTCCTGTTGGGAATTGGAGCCCAAAGCGAAGTTACACTCAGGAAGGGGAGGAGGGCACAAGGAGGAAACTCAAGTCCAGGTCCCTCACCTTTGCGGGCGGGGCTCGGGCCTGCGGAGGTAGGAGCGCCAATTTCTCCTTCAGCGCAGCGTTCAGAACCTGTTCCTCCGGCACCTGCAGGCTCACCAGGTCTCGGAAGAGCCGCTTGGAGCGCGGCACGTTCAGCCCTGAGACCGCGGGAGGAGCGGAGGTGAGTGGTGCCTCTCATCCCCACTCCCGCGCCCCGCCGTCCGACTCTCTCTCTCACCCTCGGCCACGCTCTCCTCCAGGCCGCAGCGGGTCTGGAACGACTTTCTTAGCTGTTCCTCCACGGCCTTCGCGGCATCGAACTGGCCCTCGGCTGCAGCCCGCGCAGCCTGCAACTCGAGACTCAAAGCCAGGCTGCTCTGCTGCGCGGGCGCCCCCAGGTCCTGCGGTGCCGGGAGCTTCTCGCTGGGTGCGGCAGCGGCCGCCGGCGGCTCGGACCGAACAGGGGAGAGCGGTCCCAAGCGAAAGCGTACCTGGGAGCAAAGAGCGGGGCGGTGAAGTGATGGGCTCTGGCTCGCCTCCGGGCTGGCGGCCAGGCCTTACCCCCAGCTCACCTGCCGCCCCTTGCGGGCCCCGCCCCGCCGGCCCGCCCGCCCCTTCCGCCTCCCCGGGCTGCAGGTCGGCCGTTCGGGGGTCTCGGACCGCGGACTCAGGCTCAGGCTCAAGTCCAGGCCGGGCTCGGGCACTGGGGCTCTGGGTTCCGGGGCACGGGGTTCCGGGGGTGGCCCTGGGGCCGCCACGGCATCCTCCCCTTCGACCAACTCCAGCTCTGGCTCCCCACAGCCCATCATCTTGGTGTGGCTACCGGAGTGCAAGGTCTCTGGAGGCCAGGGGTCACACGACACAAACTCACCACCCCCTCTGCCCCTCCCCTCCCGGACGCCGCTACCGGAAACTGCTTGCCCCTTCCAAAAGGGGCGGGAATACCAGCCGCTGCCCCACCCCATTGGCGCTTCTAAGCGTCATTTCCGTTACTCCCCTCCCTATCTCCCCTTGGGCTTCCGCTCACAAAACCTCGGCCCCACCCCTAAGCCAAAGTTTTAGAGCTGGAACCAGTGGAAACCCTGTGGGTTTTCACGGAATCATTTCTCCTTTAAAAGCCTGGATGTGGCATCTTTGTCCTGCAGTCTTGATCAGACTTCTGCTCGAAGCCGGACTGAGTGTGTGCCAAGTCCTTTATGTGCAATGGGACAGCTTTAACTGAATGGTCAGGCACCCCACGTCGGCCCTCCCTACTCGGTGCCTTCACAGCATCTCCATGTGTTTTGTCGCCTGCGAACTGCGACCGTAGCTTCCCAGTATGAGTGAGGGAGGAGCTCGCTGACCCCAGACCCCGGCTTCTTCCCGGGACCCTAGGCATTCATGGTTGCCTGGGCAGTTTTGCAGCCTTCTGTGTCTTTTTCCCCTTCGAGGGCTCCCTAAAATATTAGTCTCTTTAAAATTGGTATCTGGAGGGGCCCCTGGGTGGCTTAGTGGATTGAGCGACCCATTCTTGACCTCTACTCAGGTCATGAGCCCACGGCTGTTGTGATCGAGCAGGAATTGAGCTCTGCGCTGAGCGTGGAGGTGCTTAAGATTCCCTCTCTCTCCCCCTCTGCCCTCTGCACACTCGCTCTCTAAAATAAAAAAATAAATAAAAAATAGTTATCTATACGTTGAGTACAGTTTTCAAAAAGAAAGGCTTGGGGGATTGCAGGACAGCAGACTGGATCGCTTGCCGGTTTCCTGTGTTCCTTGGGGCAGGTCCTCTGAGTTCTGTGAGCCTCTTTCATCTTGTGTGAAACGTGCTAAGTTGGGCTGAGGACCCTTGAGGCTCTCCCCAAATAGGTTATTACTCTGTCAACAGGCACATTTGTCTACCGCTTTGCAGTTTGAGAGTTTTCACATGCTTTATCTCACCAAACACTGCTGTGGAAAATCCGGTAGAAGGCATTGCTATGCGCATTAAAAAAAAAAAAAAAAGTTTCTGAGGATCTCGGGGGTGAAGCACTAGAGGCCTTCCTGCTGAAGACAGGAATAAGAAAATATGCAAATTTCGTCTACTATTCATTTGTGACAGGGAGTAGGGAGGTACAAATGTAAATACTTGTGGTTTTTTTAAACTGGAAATATAACTCAAAAACTTTTAATGATTACTGACATTGAAAAGGAGAGAACAAAATGAAAGCAAAAGAGGCTAGACTTTGATATACTTTATTTTGTGTGTTTGACTTTGGAAACCTATGTTTTCCATAGCTATATGACAAAAATTATTTTTTAAAAATTAGTCCCTACCACCTAGATGGCCCAGTCCCTTAAGGTCAGAATCCTGATTTCAGCTAGGGTCATGATCTAAGGGTTAATGAGTTCAAGCCCCCGTATGGCTCTCTGCTATCAGCACAGAGCCTGCTTCCAATCCTCAGTCACCTTCTCTCTGCCCCTCCCCTGCTCATGCTCACACTCTCTCTTGCTCTCTCTCTCAAAATATAAAAAATATTTTTTAAAAATGAGTCTCTAGGGGCGCCTGGGTGGCTCAGTCGGTTAAACATCCGACTTTGGCTCAGGTCATGATCTCGCGGTTCGTGGGTTTGAGCCCCGCGTCGGGCTCTGTGCTGACTGCCAGCTCAGAGCCTGGAGCCTGTTTCAGAGTCTGTGTCTCCCTCTCTCTCTGACCCTCCCCTGCTCATGCTGTCTCTCTCTCTCTCCTAGAAATAAATAAAAAATATATATAAAAAAATTAATAAACAAATAAAATAAAAATGAGTCCCTAAAAGTCGAAAGTAAAATGAAGTAAATGAATCTAAATATGTATCTACTGGTAGCCTAACTTAATATGGAAGGGAACTCTTCTGAATGACTTGAAACCACATTAATTTAACTGTATGTCCCAAAGATCTACCCTAAGGACAAAAATAACTACCGCTTAAAAAAAAAAAACTGCCTTAAAATCTTACATTGTATTCAGCAGTCATGTGGGAAATAGGTAAAAATGTGTAGAATAAAACATAATTATGTTAATAGTATCAGAACTGGAATTTTGGCCTAGTAGAAAATATATATACATACATACATACATGTATGTATATATATAAAATCAGTGATGTCATGCAAATTCTCTGCCATATTGAATTTAGGAAGTATCTTATGAACGAACCCCTGGTGTATTGTAGTTTAAACTGAAAAGTGTAGGGGCACCTGGGTGGCTCAGTGGGCTAAGCGTCCAACTTCAGCTCAGGTCATGACCTCACAGTTCATGGGTTCGAGCCCCACATCTGGCTCTGTGCTGACAGCTAGCTCAGAGCCTGGAGCCTGTTTCAGATTCTGTATCTCCCTCTCTCTCTGACCCTCCCCTGCTCAGACTGCTCTCTCTCTCTCTCTCTCTCAGAAATAAATAAAACATTAAAAAACATTTTTTAATTGAAAAGTATATCCTAGTTCTGTACACTGAAAAGCCCTTAGAAACAATGATGGACCCAGTAAGCACCTGTGGCCCCCAGAATGTGGTAGCTAATTCCATAGCCCTGAGCACTTCAAAACCTATATACATGGTTATAGCAGCATATACTAGCAGCAGCTATTATATTCATAAAACCAAGAACAACCCAAATGTCCTTTACCAGGTAAAGAGTTAAACTATGGGGGCACCTGAGTGGCTCAGTCGGTTAAGCAACTGACTTCGGCTCAGGTCATGATCAGGTGAATTGGAGCCCCACATTGGGCCGTCTGCTGTCAGCATGCATGCATGCATGCATAAATACCTACATACATACATAAAATTTTCAAAAAGTTAAACTATGGTATATCCATACTATAGAATGCTACTCAGCAATCAAAAGGAACAAACTATTGTACACAACAACTTGGATGAATTGGCTAGGTTATGCTGAGCCAAAAAGGTAGTAATAAAAGCCAATCCCCCAAAATTATATGTTCTATAGTTCCATTTGTCTAACATTTTAGAAATGACAAAAGTTTAGAAACGAAAGACAGATTAGTGGTTGCCAAGTGTTAGGGAGGGAAGTGGAGGAGGTAGAGGGAGGGAGATGGGTGTGGTCATGAAAGGGCAATTCCAAGGATCATTTGGTGTTGGAACTATTCATTTTCTTTACTGTGGTGGTAGATGCAGAACCTACGCGGGTAATAAAATTGTATACAGTTAATACACACACACCAATGAGTACAAACTAGGAAACTGGAATAAGATTGGTGAATTATATGAATATCAGTATCCTTGAGATAATATAGCTTTGCAAAATGTCAGTGTTCAGACTGCTATAACAGAATACTATAGACTGGGTGGCTATAAATAACAGAACATTTTTTTCTCATAGTTTTAGAGGCTGGAAAATCCAAGGTCAAGGTGCTGGCAGATTCAGCATCCAGGGAGGAAACATTTCCTGGTTTGTGGATGGCCATCTTCTCACTGTATCCTCACATGGAGGAAGAACAAGGGAGTTCCCTAGCATCTCATTTCTAAGAGTACTTATCATCTGATCACCTCCCAAAGACCTCACTTCTAAATGGCAACACATTGGGAAACACAGTAGGTTTCAACATATGGACTGGGGAGAGGGGAACACAAATATTCAGTCTAGTGGTTACCATGAGGGAAAACTGGGGAGAGTGTACTAGGTATCTTTCTGCATCGTTTCTTACAACTGCATATAAATTTATGATGATCTCGGTAAAAATGTTCATTAAAAGTAATGTTGGTTTTGGGAAGAGGAGGAGTGTGTGAGGGTGGCTGTACAGAGGAAACAAAACGAGCCAAATGTGGATGATTGTTGAAGATGGGTGCTGGGTACGTGGGGGGTTATGATATTTTCCTTAGTTTCGTAATTATTTGAGCATTTCTGTGATAAAAAGTTTTGTTTGTTTAAAGGAGGCTGAGGTAGTTTTGGCACATAAGAAGTTTTGGAGCTGAATCTTGAAACTAACCCCCAGGCCTTGGCTGTGCTGATGGATATAATGGCCCTACAGGAGCCCTAGACATGAATTCAGTAAGCTCAGTTTCTCAATTTCAACCTTGAAATTTAGCCACTACCTCTTTCTAGGCCCAGATACAGGGATAAGAACAAGCCAATCTATTTGCCAGCTTATTTTATTTGTGGCCTCCAGAAAGTGGAAAGTTCACCACCAAATGACTTAAAAAAGAAAAAAAAAAAAAAAAAAACAGTATGGGGGCACCTGGGTAGCTCAGTCGGTTGAGCATCTGACTCTTGATTTTGGCTCAGGTCATGATCCCAGGGTCATGGGATCAAGTTCCCTGGCAGGCTCCATGCTGAGCGTGGAGCCTGCTTAGGATTCCCTCTCTCTCTTTCTCTTTCTCTCTTTCTCGCTCTCACTCTCTTTCCCTCTCCCTCTCTCTCTCTCTCAAAAAGAAGAAGAAGAAGAAGAAGGAGAAGACGAAGAAGAAGACGAAGAAGAAGAAGGAGGAGGAGGAGGAGGAGGAAGAGAAGGAGAAGAAGGAGAAGAAGAAGAAAGAGAAAAGAAAGAAACAATATGAATGTGAGAGGGGCGCCTGGGTGGCTCAGTCAGTTAAGCATCCGACTTTGGCTCAGGTCATGATCTCACGGTTCATGGGTTCGAGCCCCACGTTGGGCTCTGTGCTGACAGCTAGCTCAGAGTCTGGAGCCTTTTCAGATTCTGTATCTCCCTCTCTCTCTCTCTGACCCTCCCCTGCTCACACTGTCTCTCTCTCACTCAGAGAAATATAAGAAACATTTAAAAAAATTTTTTAAATATGAATGTGAGGATGGGTATGTGGAAGTGAGGGAATGAGGCGTCTCAGTCCTGCCCCCTCTCTTCCTAAGAATGTTTTGGCTAGACCAGCTGAGAGTCTTAGAATTGCTTTTCCTCTTTTTTTTTTTTAAATTTTTTTTTGTGTGTTTTATTTCTGAGAGAGAGAAAGAGACAGTGTGAGCAGGGGAGGGTCAGAAAGAGAGGGAGATACAGAATCTGAAGCAGGCTCCAGGCTCTGAGCTACCTGTCAGCACAGAGCCCGATGCGGGACTCAAACCCACGAACCTTGTGATCATGAGCTGAGCCAAAGTCAGACGCTTAACCGACTGAGCCACCCAGGTGCCCCAGAATTGCTTTTCCTCTTAAAAAATGAACAACAACATGAGTGCCTAAGTGGCTCAGTCAGGGTTTGAGCCCCATGCTGGGTTCTGTGCTGACAACTCAGAGCCTGGAGCCTGCTTCAGATTCTGTGTCTCCCTCTCTCTCTGCCCGTCCCCTGCTCATGCTCTCTCTCTTAAAAATAAAATAAAATGGGGGTGCCTGGGTGGCTTAGTCGGTTAAGCGTCCGACTTTCCGACTTTTGCTTAGGTCATGATCTCGCGGTTTGTGGGTTCGAGCCCCGCGTCGGGCTCTGTGCTGACTGCCAGCTCGGAGCCTGGAGCCTGTTTCAGTCTCTGACTCCTCTCTCTCTGACCCTCCCCTGCTCACGCTATCTCTCTCTCCTAGAAATAAATAAAACATTTAAAAAATAAATAAAATAAAATAAAATAAAATAAAATAAAATGTTAAAAAATAATAAATAAAAAAAAAACAAACAGAAACAGCAGCCACCACAAAACTCTCCTTTAAGAAGGTACTGATAGGGGCGCCTGGGTATCTCAGTCGGTTAAGTGTCAGACTTCGGCTCAGGTCATGATCTTGAGGTCCGTGGGTTCAAGCCCTGCAACGGGCCCTGTGCTGACAGCTCAGAGCCTGGAGACTGTTTCAGATTCTGTGTCTCCCTCTCTCTCTGACCCCCCCAGCTCGTGCTCTGTCTCTCTCTGTTTCAAAAATAAATAAACGTTAAAAAAATTTTTTTTTAAAAAAGAAGGTACTGATAAGTGATGAAGACTCCTCATGGTGGCAAGTTCTAGAGCTGTACTCTCTGCTGCAAAGATGAATTTCATTTATAAATCACACCAAACCAAGCCCTGTCTGCGGAGAGCGGAAGGTGGGAAGGGGAAACCCAGGAGGAGGGAGTTAAGAGAGAAATTTTAAATATGGTCCAGTAACTGATGCCCCTCTAGTCTAAGCAAAAGAGAGAAGAAACGGAAAAGATTCCCTGACCCCACTGGCTGAGATTGCCAAATTAGGGGGCCCTGCCCAAGCTCTCATCAACAAGCCCCTCCCTCTGCCCTTCCCCTACGCTACCCTACCCTGTCTCTACCCTGCTGGGAGGTCCCACCTCTGCATGATCTCTCATCCAGGGAAGGGTGGGGAGAGGAGAGAAGAGGGAATGCTGAAGGAAAAGGGAAAGAGACAGAGAAGACCCCCCAAGAAGAGGTCACGCTTTAGGTAGGTCCTTATGTTCTGTCTTGATAAGTTAGACCTCACCAGGTAGTGGTGTCCCTTTTTAGTCATCTGGGAGGGGTGATCCCAGACCTGGATCCTAGTTTGAGGAAGGTAAGTCTAAGTGGTGGAAGGGGTCATTCACGGTGATCCTCAGCTTCTGCTCGGCAGGTGCTATGGGTGGGCAAGGTGGTGCAGGAGACAGGATAGGGTCAGAGGTCCTTCAAGAGACCACGCCATTGAATGGCAGTGGGATGTCTCCAATGACCCACAGACCACTGCAGAGGGCAGCTGAGAAGCTCTGCAAGGGAGAGGGGGCAGGGGAAGAGGAAAGTCTCCACAGGAAAGTGCCTTCCAGTAGAGCCAAGTCAAGTCAAAGAAATAAGGTAACAACACTCTACCACCACCCTCTACAAACCCTACCTGCAGGGACCCTCACTTCCCATCTCCCACTCCCAAACTGGCTGCATCCTACAGGTGGAGGTCAGAGACACTTCCACACTGTGTCCCTGTCACACAGGGGGTGGTCAAGGATGAGTCACCGACCTTGTACTTCCAATGGCTGTGACCCACCCCATCCATGCTCCCAGCTCCCCTTTCACATCCTGCCTAATCTCAGGGGCTGGCAGGGTAGACACCCCCAGCAGAAGGTCAGGTCTGAGGTGTGGAAGCCTGAACCTGCAACCCCTTTCTCCTGATCTAGAGAGGAAAGCACAGGTCAGGCTGCAGACCAGCACACTGACTCCGAGCCCTCTGGCCCAGCCCCCCCAGCAACAGCAAAAGGATCAAGGGGGCCAGGATGAGACTCCTAATGCGTGAATCTCCAGGGATGCGGGATGAGGCTGACTTCTGGGAGGAAGCACTGAGGTTGGGGGACAGGGTCTTGTGCAGCAGAAGTTGTCCACAGGCTTGGTGGTGTAGACATGAATGAAGAAGGAGAAAATGGATAAAGCTGGGAAAACACAGATTTTCAGGGCTGGGGGTACAGAGAATTGAGCAGAGCTGGGGTCCACAAGGGGGAGAATATTGAAATAAGGACCTGGGGTGGCTGGGAGGGAGAATGTGTTTAATGTCAAAGTAGGGAATAAAAGTTTGATGCCAGTTGCTTAGGGCCTAAAAGAGCCTGGGGAGAGGCTCGTCAAAAACCACTGGGGATATAAGAAAGGGGATAGAGGCCATGAGCAGGGTGGGAGGGGTTAGGGCCATAAGAGATGCTTCCATAAGCCCTGAAGATGGGACCACCTGTGTGTGGAATTTAACTATGAACAAGGACCTATACAAGCTTCTGGCCTTGCCCTGGGACCCAGATCCTAACAGGCCTCTGCTTAGCAGGAATCAGGACCTCAATACAGTCTCGCTGTTACTCAGTGAGATTGGACACTCAGGAGATGTTAGGGGGTCTCGAAGGGGAAGGGTGATTTTAGGGAAATTTCTAGATCAGACAGAGAGGGATACTGGTGTGAGGTCCTTCCACAGCCCAAGGGCAGCTGGCAGAAGAGAAGGATCCAGGGTTCCAGGATGGCAGAGAAGGAAATTTGACCCAGAGCCCGCTAGTGTCCACTGCTGCTGAGCCTATAGGAGTCTCCGGTGAGTCAACAAGACTCTGCTCCCCAAAATCTACTGGAACGAGAGGCCCCAGCCTCCACAGGCCTCCTTTCTCTCTTGCCCAAAGCCTAAGCCAGCCCCAGGCCCTTCCCCTTTATCTCAGCCTGTGTCTCTTCCCCCACCTCCCTGAGGCTGCCGCCAAGAGTTACCCAGGCAGACAGCCCTCTCTTAGAACCTGGGGGCTCAAAGGCAGACTCATGAGAACCTGTCTCCAGTGGGAAGGTACGGAAGGCTAGAGCCTAGGGCACCTGCTCTGCTTTCCTCTCTCCACACTGGCCTGCCACTTATACTGGGAGGAGGACCATGTTCCCCAGAGCACAGGACAGGCTCTGCCACAGAGAGGGAAAATAAAAATGTGTCAAATAAAAGTATTCTTTTTAAGTTGTAAACACTCTCCCTGATTCTGACAATTTGGGATTTGTTTAATGTGGCGATTTTTTTTTTTTAATGGCCAAAATTTCTTTGACACTCCTTCCATTGAGAGGTGGATCCTCCCCTCCCCTGGAGTCTAAGCAGACTTGTGACTCAGTTTCAGCTCCACTGAAGCCAACTGTGCTTCCCACAAGCGAACCACCCTTCTAGCTGGGGGCTGGAGTGGGAGAGGGCAGGTGGAGAGGGCCAGTCTGTGGGTAGCCGTGCTAAGTGTCCTCCAAGGAGCTGGGTTGCCTCTTTCTGTTATGTAAATGGAGCAGTTCTCAAGATGGTAACCATCAAGTTTCATCCTCTGCTCTGGATGCCAAGGAGCTCAATGTTACCACTTGGGCCTGATTGCAATAACTAAGCGTGGCCTAGGTTTCTAACATGTTTCCTTTCTGGATTTAAAAACTGAATGTAACACCTACATCACAGGATTGCTGGGAAAATTCCATCTTCCAGCTGCCACTATAGGTGTTGCGTGTGCTGCTTAAAACAAAACCCATGGGCAATGTTATGATTCCCATTCTGCTGATGAGAAAATGCCTGTAAAGAAGACAAGCTATCTGCTCGAAGGCACACAGCAAGTAGGCATAAGAAATAGACCACACTCTACTGCTCCTTCCACAGATGGCAAAAGATAGCACATGTGTGAAAGCATAGAAAACAACAATGGTTTCCTTCCATCTTTGGGATCCCACAGCCCATAGGACACCCCTCAGCTGGGGCCCTTCTCATTCACACTGCAGCCATCAGTTTACTCACTCTTCACCGCAAACTGCCAAAGTTGGGGACTGTGGGGAATTAACTTTAACACCAGGCAGGACCCAATACTCAGTAAATGTTGGTTGAGTAAGTGAAAAACAAACTATTCGTATCCCATTACTCATCATATAGCTCCTTCATTTATGTCACAAATATATACTGAGCACCTACCCTGAAGATCCAGGCACTGCAGAAAGTCCTCCATGGACATCACTTCTCCTCCTCCTCCTCCTCCTCTTCTTCTTCCCTTCTTCTTCTCCTTCTTCTTCTTCTTCTTCTTCTTCTTCTTCTTCTTCTTCTTCTTCCTCCTCCCCTTCTTCTTCTTCTTCTTCCCTTTCTTCTTCTTCTCCTTCTTCTTTTTCATCTTTTTTGATATAACTTCTTTTTTTAATTTATTTATTTTGAGAAAGAAAGAGACAGAGAGAGGGGAGGGCGGGGGAGGGGCAGAGAGGGAGGAGGAAAGAGAGAGAATCCCAAGCAGGCTCCACGCTGTCAGCAAGAAGCAAGATGCAGGGCCAGAACCCACGAACCATGAGATCATGACCTGAGAGGAAATCAAGAATCGGTCACTTAAAAGACTGATATAGTCGCCCTTGATATAGCTTCTTTTAATCCTACCAATCACTGTGTGTTTGCTCTACATCTTATTCACATTGGTAAAATGAGGACTGGTTTCTCCAACTCCAGTTGCATCAAAACCTCCTGGAGAGCATGTTAAAGCACAGAATGCCAGGCTCCACCGAAGAGTTTCTGATCCAGTAGTCTGTAGTACGGCCCAAGACATTGAATTTTTTTATGTTTTTTTATTTTTGAGAGAGACAGAGCATGAGCCGGGGAGGGGCAAAGAGAGAGGGAGACACAGAATCTGAAACAGGCTCCAGGCTCTGAGCTGTCAGCACAGAGCCTGAAGTGGGTCTTGAATCCGCAAACCATAAATAAGATCATGACCTAAGCCAAAGTCGGATGCTTAACCAACTGGGCTACTCAGGTGTCGCCACCCCATCCCCCCTCCAGGAAATTTCTAATAAACTCCCAGGTGATGCTAATGCTGCTGTCAGCACAGAGCCTGAAGTGGGTCTTGAATCCGCAAACCATAAATAAGATCATGACCTAAGCCAAAGTCGGATGCTTAACCAACTGGGCTACTCAGGTGTCGCCACCCCATCCCCCCTCCAGGAAATTTCTAATAAACTCCCAGGTGATGCTAATGCTGCTGACCCTAGCCCACACTTTGAGAACCACAGCTGGTAAGTGGTGATGCCTCAGCCTACCCCACCCCCGGGCCCGTCTGACTTACCTAGGCTCTTATCCACAATCCCTAGTGCTTTCTAACCAGCAAGTGGGGCAGGAGGCATGAAAGAAGCCTTTGGGCAAATACTATTTGGGATGCACAACTTGGGGAGAAATGTGGCAGTCCTCCTCAGACTTTGCTGCTCCCCCCTACCACTCCCAGGTGGGCCCACCTAGAAGCTACTGAGCCATTGGCCTAGGGTGGGGCCTGGGCCCTCTCCTACTTCTCAACTCCTTTTCAGACTGATTTCCACAACTCCTAAACAAGCGATCAACAACTGCGTGTGTGGGTGTGGGTGTTGGTGAAGTCTGGTGTAGGAGGCTGAATAATAACTTCCCAGAGATGTAAGACCCAATCCCAAGTTCCCTTAAAAGAGGGAGGCAGCAAAGAGGAGACAATGTGACAGAGATCGGAGTGACCACCAGAGACTGGATGAAAGCAAAGAATGGATTCTCCTCCGGAGCCTCTGGAGGGAGCACAGCTCTTCTCACACCTTGATTTCAGCTCGAGGAAACTAATTTCAGACTTCTGGCCTCCAGAACCATGAGAGAATGAATGTCTGTTGTTTTAAGGCACTGAGTATGTGGCAACTTGATATGGCAGCCCCACAAAACTGATACAGCTGGGGGGAGAAGTCTGGGCGGCACCTTGGGCTCGGGTCACCGTGTTCCCCAGGATCTCACCCACACTCTCACCTTGGCAGCATCCCCACCCCCTGGAGGGTGGAGACTGGAGTCCCCCCCCCCCCAAAGGCTGAGACTGGAGGCCCCTTGGTGGGAAGGATCTGGTCATGAAGGACCATCTTGTCCTGTCCTAAAAGGACTTCCCCAGGTTCAAGAGTTGCCAAGGGAAACAGGTGAAGACATGAGGAGGAAGAGGGAGAGGCAAGAGACAGGTGGTATATTGGAGGCACTGGGGACGGGAGCCTGGTGTTGGCGTTATAGAGGAATGACTGAATGGGGGTCCCTCCATGTGGGGAAAGAGATGGGGGCCATGTCAGCACAGAGGGAGGGGCTGTTAGAGGAAGTCTTGTGTGAAGAAGTTAATGGTGAGGGTCTCTGTCCAGCAATGCCCATCCAGCGACCTCCAACATGTCAAGGTCTGAGGGGTGGCCACACAGCTGGTCACCAATCATGTTCAAAGCATCAGGTGGCCATGGCAACCAGGAAGCATGCTCAAGAAACTGAAGCCTTAGACACTGGGTTTTAGGACACCAAAACCTGGGCTGCTAGCAGAGCCCTAGGAATCAGGACCCAGCACATATCCCATCCTCTCTGCCATGCACTGTGTCAGTCCTTAATCCAAGAAAACCCCCAGATGCCCAGTACATTTCCTATCCACATCCTAGGCTGAAGAAAGGCTTGTTGCTCTGGCACCAACGGGCTGAGCAAAGAGCTGGAGTTGGATTGGTTCTAGGCTGGAGGGATGGAGGGGCCGCAAGCAGGAAATGGGAAGCCCAGGAGGAAGTGAACTTGGCAGAGAAAGAGGCCTTCTGCACCAGCGTGTTGCCACCAAAGATGCACCTGTGTACACAGATACCACATCTGCCGTCCCAGGTCCACAGTGTGCTCTCGGGGACAGAGAGGAATAGGAGGGATTCACATCCCAGAGAGGACTGGGTCTGGGGCCAGAAGCCAAAGGACTCCCACCCACCCCTCCCCCCTCCCCCCTCCAGCAACACCATCTCTTTCCTCTTTGGGCCTCAATCTCCTAATATTTAAAGGTTACTATATTAGTTGATCTCTGAGAGCTTCTGTTCCAGATAGTACATCCCCTCCCCCAAACACCACACAGAAACACACACACATACACACGCGCGCGTGCACGCATACACAGCGTTCAGTCTTTTGCTACCACTCAGAGGCTGGTCCCCTCCCCTTGGCATCTCCTGCAGCCAGACCCTTCCTCTCTCCTGCCCAAGACTCTCACTTCTCCCCAGGACTCCAGCATCTCCCCTCCCCATCAGCCAAGGCGGCCTCCCCAGCCAGCCCCCAGCCAGCAGTGGCAGCTCAGGATACCGGATAGGCGCATCCACAACAGCCAAGCCCACCAAGCACTGCAGGAAGCAGTGAGTATCCTGATACAACTTGAAAGTGGCAGGTCTTGGGGCATGTGAGTGGCTCAGTCGGTTAAGCATCTGACTTTGGCTCAGGTCATGATCTCGCCGTCTTTGAGTTCAAGCACTGCATTAGGCTCTGTGCTGACAGCTCAGAGCCTGGAGCCTGCTTCTGACTCTGTATCTCTTTCTGCCCTTCCCTGCTAATGCTCTGTCTCTCTTGCTCTCAAAATTAAATAAAACATTTTTAAAAAAGTTTTAAGTGGCAGGTCTGAGGATGGCTGCTGGAGATCAGCTGCTCCTTGGCAATAGAGAAAACCCTAGAAGCATAAAGTGGGTGCAGTGAGAGCTGGAGCAGTGGAGCAGGTCAGATCCCCTGCCAGGAGCGAGCTCCATGCTTTGGGAGTCATCCAGTGAGCAAGGAACTGAGGTAACACAGGGTACAGGCTCAAATGGAAGAACAGGAGAAGCCCTGGAATGGAAAGCCACCATTCCAAGAGAGCCCCATCATGGCCCGAAGCTAAGCCGGGACATTTGGTTCCCCAATCTGATCAAACTCTCCTCTTCCTTCTCCACCCTCAGGCCAGCAGTCCCAGCTCAGGGTGTTCCCTCTCACCCAATGTAGCCTGAATCTCTCTCCCCTCCTCCACTGCCAGGAGACTGGTCCTCCATATCCTTCTCCTCCTCTTCTCCAGATCTCAGGCCAGCTTCTATCACTCCACTCCCAGCATCATCTCTGGCCCACTTCGTGCTGGAGGCATCCATGCAGTGAGCTGGACACTCCTGAGACCATGTCCATCCTCTCCAGATCTCCTCTGTCCACCCTCAAATCTGCAGGGTGCCCAGTGTGGTTCTGGGAGGGTGGGGGGAGTCCTCTCTTCTTAGCCCTTATAGTATCAGCTTGGAGGATCAACATGCCTGGTTCATAGGGCTCATCCACCTGTCCTGTACCCGCCCCCGCCCCCACCAACAGGAATGCCACCAGGAAAATTCCATCTTGCTTACAAGACACTCTCACTTGTGAGGGGCAGTTACGGCCTGGCAGATGAGGTGACCCCCAACACACACATGTGTAAGCATGTACTTGTTAATAGGTACAGGTCCCCCTGAGGAACAGCATCAGGTCACTGTCCACCAGAGGAGATTAGATCCCTTGGGCCAGGCTCTATGAAGACCTCCATGGTCCTGTAGAAAGCCAAATGCGGTGTAGGATGCCAGATGCGTGTGCTGGGGAGAGGAAGAACAAGCATGGAGAGATGGCTGCAAGGACTCTGGGGCAGCCCACAAGGCAATTTTGTGCAAATTAGAAAAATGTGCCCCTTTCCCAAAGCCCCTTACTGCCATGTGATGGAAGATTGCCCTCATCATTTCATACATGTCTGTTGATTATATAGAGTTGTGCAGTGCACAACCTACACAACAGTAATGGGCAGCCCTGAAGGATGGAGGAGGCGGCTCCAGAGAGGGAGGAGGGACCCCTAGGTTCATTCAGGGAGGTGGGGAAAGCAGTGATCGGTGACATCCAATATCACTTAACTGTGAGGTCTTAGAGGTATTACTGAACTCTTCTAAACCACACTTTATTGACTTGGAACCCAGCAGTGACGGCCTGAGGCCCTAAGGGATGGTCTGCCTTCAGGACTAAATGAGGTGATTGATGGATGCAAAGTTCTGCTAGGCATGAATTGAGAACCCAGGTGATGGTGGACATAGCAGCAAGAACAATAGAGCAAGAGAGTGGGAGAAGTCAGCTGTTCCTGAACAAGGGACAGTTTCACTAGCTCATTGAGAAGGGGTGTGTGTGTGTGTGTGTGTGTGTTGTTGTTGTTGTTGTTTTGGCTTTATTTGAGAGCACACGCGTTACAGCTGGGGGTGTGGGGTGTTGGAGCGAGGGGCTCGATCCCAGAACCCTGGGATCAAGACCTGAGACGAAATCAAGATTGAGACGCTCAACCGCCTGAGCCACACAAGCCCTGGAGTTGTTAAAACAACTCCAACGGCCCAAGTTACCACGGCGGGCGGACCCTGAGGACACAAAGGCAGGGCTCCTCCAGCGGCTAACGTCGTAGAGCCGCGGGGAGGAGGGGCAGGGGCTCGGGTCGGGACTCACACAGGGACACCTCCCTGTTCTCAGACACTGTCAGGAGGCCTTCCCGCATCTCCGCACCTCCACGGCCGCGGCCATGGCCGTCCGCCCCTCCAGGCGGCTGCCAGCTCCTATTCTGGGGCCGTGAGAGGCGCGGCCAGAGGGCGGTGGCTAAGTCACAGCGGAGCGGGCGTCCGCGCACCCCAGCGCCACCTAGAGCTCAGGAGCGCGAGGTGGCGGATCGCCCAGGTGCCCCAGCTCCACGGCCGCCGTGCTGTCGTGCTGTCGTCCCACCAGGACGTCCCACCCAGAGCTTGGTGCCCTGGGGCCAGGCCTCTCCTCACTTACACTAGTCTACCGAGGGAGGAGGCGGGAGAGACTCCCAGGGCGGCCAGGGCCCCAGGGGTTGTGGGGTGACGTCACGGGGTTGGGCAGGTGGCCAGGTCTGGCAAGCACTGCTTTCATTGTGTACCCGTCCTCCCCTTTCCTCAGTGACTTCAGGGTAAAGTGCAAATTCCTTCAGTTTTCAGCTTTATATCACCTCTCTCACCCAAAGGAAGTCCCCCGCACCCCAGGCTGGAGCCTTCAACTATCCAAAGGGCCTTCCATGACCTTCCCCCAGGGTACCCTTCTGGTGCATGCCTCCCCCACCATACCACCCCCCCCCCCATACCACCCCATCCAACTCATCTCAGGTTAAAATATAGTCCCCAGGCCTCACTTCAATCCTGGCTTTGAGGCCAGGAATCTTTTTTTTTTCCTCTATCTTTTTTAATATTTTTTTTTACATTTTTAAATGTTTGTTTATTCTTGAGAGAGAGAGAGAGAGAGAGAGCAGGGGAGGGGCAGAGAGAGAGACACAGAATCTGAAGCAGGCTCCAGGCTCTGCTGTCAGCACAGAGCCTGATGTGGGGCTCAAACCCACAAACTGTGAGATCATGACCCGAGCTGAAGTCGGATGCTTAACAGACTGAGCCACCCAGGCGCCCCAGTGTTTACTTATTTTTGAGTGAGAGAGAGAGAGAGAGCGCACAAGCAGGGGAGGGAGGGTGGGGACAGAGGATCTGAATCAAGATCTGCTACTGACAACAGTGAGCCCGATGTGGGGCTGGAACTCAGGAGCCAGGAGATCAACCTGAGCTGAAGTTGCCTTCTCAGACTGAGTCACCAGGCACCCCAGGAATCTGTATTTTTAATGACCTCCCAGGTGATTTCAATGTGTCTGAGGCTTCTGAATCTAACAGTCTGCATCCCTGCTCAATGTGGCAGTGGTTCTCAAACTTCATATCCCTGAAGTTTCTGATTCAGTGGGTCTGGGGTAGGGCCTAAGAGTCTGCATTTCTACCAGTTTTCAGGGTGCGGCTAGTCCTGCTGATCTGGCACCACACCCTGAGAACCACTTCTCCGATGTGTTTAGTAGACCTATTCACCTGCTGCCAATTTGCCGTGTACCAAGACCTGCACAAGGCACTTCACATTCATGCAGCCGTGTGACATTGAGTATTTACTGTATTTTCTGCATAAGGAAAGTAAGATTCAGACAGGTTAACTCACTTGCTCAAGGTCACACAGCCAGGAAGGGCAGCTCTTTCTGAGTTGGCTGTACTTCCTGTGCACTGCTAATTATCTGCCCTCCTGGGGTTTTGCTCATCTCTAGAAGTCAATCCGGCACTCCTTGAATCCTGAAAAGGTACAGGAGAGGGCTCTGAGTCCCCCTCGACACTGCCTGGGTTCAGCGGACTGATATGCTGGGTGCCAGGTTCTCTGCTCAGAGAGTTCATGAGGAAGGGACTTAGAAGCCAACTTGTTGTATGGTGCTGACCCCTACTTCCTTTGCTCCCACTCACATTAAGAGTGGAAGATCCTGACTTCTCCCTGATTGGTTCCAGAGTTTCCTGCACATTCACCAGGGAATAGGAGGAGGGAAGGACACAGAGAAGGATGGAGGCAGGGCCACTGGGTCCAGAGAGGAGAAAAGAGAGGCAGTGCTGCGCAGGTGCCCCGACACCTGTCAGTATTGTCTGGAGGTGTTGCCCCAACAAGTCCTGGGTGGCAGCCTGTCCTCAGGGTCAGAGACACACAAGTGGAGCCACGGCTGTGGATGGGGTGGAGAGAAGAGCAGGTAAAGGACAGTGTGGTGAGGGAAAGAACAAATCTGAGTAGGCTGTTAGGGATGAGGAGAGTTCTCACCTGTGACTCCCTACTCCTGTCTATTTCATACCAAGCTTCTCCCTAGTCACCCCTGAACCCCCAATTCTGTGGGGTAGACCCGAGACAAGGAGTCAACAACCCTTCTTGACAGCACTTAATCTCAGTCAGGAAGCCAAAGGCAGGAACACGAAGGGAGTGGGTCTGAACCCTGAAGCCCATCGAGTGGACAGGCCAGGACCAAGTAGTGCATACCTACTGAGTCATCCTTCCCTACCCCAAACATCCACTGAACACCTCTGCATGATGGGCACTGTGCTGAGGTAAGCCTGGGACACAGCCCAGGGGACAGGGGATGGGGACTCTGGGAAGGCCTCTCTGAGTGAGTTGAAGAAAGGCTCTGAAGGGGGAATGGGAGCAAAAGCCAGGTGAAAAACATGGGGAAACAACTTTCAAAACTGAAGAATCAGCATCTGCAAAAGCCCAGGGGCAGGAGGAAATAAATGGAAACCAACCAAGCACAAGGGAAGTGACAGCAAAGGGAAACCCGGAGAGATGAGGTCAGGCAGGTGGGCAGGGACCACCGCCAGGAGCTGAGGTAAGGGGACTGGATTTCATCCTGAAATATAGGACATCCTGAAAAGGACTTACGTGGAAAGACGACAAACTTTAAGTTACACCACAAGATCTCTCTGACCCCATACAAAATTTCAAAACTATATCTGTGTGGTGAAAAATAAGAGTAAATAACCTCACATCTGTTAGAACGTCTGCCATCAAAAAAGACAAGAGGGGTTTCTGGGTGGCTCAGTCAGTTAAGCGTCCAACCTCGGGTCAGGTCATGACCTCGCAGTTCATGAGTTCGAGCCTTGTGTCGGGAGGTCTGTGCTGACAGCTCAGAGCCTGGAGCCTGCTTCAGATGCTATATCTGCCCCTCCCCCGCTCACACTCTGTTTCTCTCTCTCTCTCTCTCTCAAAAATAAATAAACAGTTTTTAAAAAATTTTACGGGTGCCTGGGTGGCTCAGTCGGTTAAGCATCTGACTTCGGCTCAGGTCATGATCTCACGGTTTGTGGGTTAGAGCCCTGCGTCAGGTCTGCGCTGACAGGTAGCTCAGAGCCTGGAGCCTGTTTCAGATTCTGTGTCTCCCTCTCTCTCTGACCCTCCCCTGTTCACTCTGTCCCTCTCTCTCAGAAATAAATGAAACATTAAAAATTTTTTTTAATTTTTTTAAAAAAGAGATTACAAGTGTTGGTTAGGGTGTGGAGAAAAGAGAACACTTGTGCACTGTGGGTGGGACTTGGTGCAGCCACTATGGCAAATGGTATGGAAGTTTCTCAAAAGTTAAAAATGGAACTACCGTATGATCCAGCAACCCCACTTCTGGGGAATTCTCTGAAGGAGAAAAAAAAACACTAACTCAGAAAGATATCTCATCCCTATGTTCATCATAACATTATTTTTTAAATGTTTATTTATTTATTTTGAGAGAGAGAAAGTGAGCAGGGGATGGCGCAGAGAAAGGGGGAGAGAGAGAGAAAATCCCAAGCACACTCCACACTGTCAGAGCAGAGCCTGACTGGGGCCTTGAACTCACCAACCGTGAGATCATGACCTACAGCTGAAACTAAGAGTCGGATGCTTAACCGACTAAGCTACCTAGGGGCCCCCATCATAACATTATTTATAATAGTCAAGACATGGAAGAAACCTGAAGCTCATTGATGGACCAGCTGAGGTAAGGGGATTGGATTTCATCCAATATATATAATAGAATATTATTCCACAAAAGGAAAGGAAATCCTGCCATTTGTGACACCATGGATGGACCTTAAGGTCATTGTGCTAAGCAAAATAAGTCAGACAGAGAAAGACAAATACCATAAGATCTCACATCGATAATGAATAAACTTTAAAAAATGAAATATAAAAGTCAAGTAATTTTTTAAAACATGTCACCTCTATGTGGGAAAACTGAATAAATGGTATACAGGCACTCTACATTATTTATGATGACTGCATGTGAATCCACATTCTTTCAAAACAAAAAGTTAAAAGAAAAAAAAGAGGACTGTGTTAAAACATTTGCAACTCATATCACATAAAGGCTTAATGCCTTTGATATATAAGGAGCTTCTAGATATCAATAAGAAATAATAATAAAAGCCAATATGTATATAGCACATACTATGTGGCAAGTACTGTTCTAAGACTTTTCTGTGCATTAATTCATTAAATCCTCACAACATTCCTACATTACCTCCATTTTGCAGATGAGGTGACAGAGATACAGAGAGGTTAAGCAACTTCCCCAAGGCCATACAGCTGGTAAGTGGTAGAGCCAAGACTCAAAACCTGGTAGTCTGGCTCCAGAGTTCAGGCTCTTAAATTTGATATTAAACTCTTTGGGCCTCTAGAAAGGACCCATAGCCCAGCTGAAAAACTGTCAGAGCATGTAAACAATAAAGGAAAAATAGCTGGGTCTATTTTTACCACATGGGTAAATGTGGAAGCAGAGAGAAAGCCAGAGAAGGGTGGTACAGACCCCCCTGCATCCTGGGGACCAGCCTTCTTAGGGCCTCATCTGTCCTAGCCCGGGCCAGCAACTGTCACACCTCAGTTTTTGCCCATGCACAGACTCCTTCAACACAAAATAGCGAGCCTGCCTTGGAAAACCCACCGCTCTACAGCCACTCAGCCTGGGAGGCACCGAGAGAAAGGAAAACGGGCCATGACAGCTTTCGCAGGGACACAAGCATCCCAGGTGAGGTGGGCAGACAGGTGTGGGGCAGGTGGGCTCTACTTGTGAAACAAAGGGGACTAAGAAGGGAGAAGGTGATCTTTACCCTTAGTCCATCTCCCTCTTGGAGATCTTACAGGCTGTCGGTCCAGCACCCCAGAATGACCCCATGGGCCAGACAGGGCAGCTTCAGCAAGGGGCGAATAGCATTTTTAGCCCTGGGAGGTATATAATCTTTTTCTCCAGTTAATCTCAATCTTACCACTCCTGAGGGGAAAATGGAAACAAGTGAAAATATAGCTACAGATACCCGCAAGTATATACAGGCACACGCATCTGTGTACACGCAGCTACACACACACTCTGTCTACACATCTGAGAATAACTGAGGCTGAAGCCTTCATGCCTGTGGGGCTCAGTGAAGGAGAGAGTGGCTGGCTTTCCTCCCTCAGGGCTCAGATATGACCGAAGATGAGGCTAAAGCAAGGGGGAGTGAAAAAAGATCTGGTGTCCAGGGCTGAGACTTTGACTCTGCGTTCAGAGTCAAACCAAGGATGTTTTCCCTGGGTTAAACTCTCTTTGTGGCAGCTTTGGCCTGTTGGGAAACAAGGTTTAGAGAAGTTGAAGGCACCATGTGTCCCCAACCCTGAAGACCATGTGGCAAGTTAAGGGAGCACAGGACTCAAAGAAGAACCCCTGGAAGCTGGCAGGTAGCACAGCGATCAATTGCTTCAACCTATTATTTTATTTTAAGAGCATGAGGCCCAGTGAAGGAAGGTGACAGGCCCAAGTCCCACGGTGAAGTGGTAGCAATGTTGAGTCCAGATTCTCAGTCAAGTGCTCTTCCTGGTACTTGCTGCACATGGCATTCTTGGTCAGTACCAAAATGGCATGGTGCCCACAAGACAGCTGGTGGGAGTGTGCTTCCCACATACTAAGTGAGGGTTTACTTTCTGTTTTATTCAGTACTGTTTTAGGCCATGGGGGTAGTAACCATATACTGTAACTCTTAACCATTATCATAATAATAACAGCCTACATTTATTGAATCCTTATGCTGTGCTGAGCATCCCTTCCTGGATCCTCATGACAACCCTGTGGTACAAGTACCACTGCTTTCCCCATTTTACAGATGAGGAAACCAAGGCTCAGAGAGGTTAACAGATTCACCCAAGGTTGCACATCCGGGAAGTGTTAGTTTAAACCACTTCCCATGCATTTCACTGCTGCCTCCCAAGTATACTGGTAAATAAATATAATTTCAGATACTGTCAAGTACTAGATAAAGATAAAGCATGGTGAGAGGCAGAGGATGGCCAAGACGGTGGGTCTCTCCTGATCTCTAGGTTGTCAGGGAAAGGGTTCATGAAGACATGGTGACATTTGTACAGAACCCAGACTGGCAAGGAGCCCACCATACCAAGATCTGAGAGAAGGGCATTTTATACAAAGGGAACAATTTGGATTTTCTTCCAAGAATGATGGAAAACTATTGGAAGGTTTCTGCAGGTGTGTGACATGTTTTGGTGTGTGGTGGAGCTGGACAAAAGATTTGAAATCTTCAGGAAATCCGATGATGACCTTGGAGAAAGGGAGATGGGAGATCAAGGGCATCTGGGATCAGCACTCTCATTTTGCTGCCCAAATTCCCAGGGCCCCCTCTCTCATAGGATGGATAAGCTTTGAAAAGAAAGAAGGATGGTGGTCCCAACTCTAGTCCTATCACATCTGCCTCATGGGGTGGAACAGATTTGGTGGAGAAGGGCCCAAGGTCTGATGGGGATGGAAGGGGAGGGTGTCCAAGGTGGGAGTTTTTCACAAGACTGTCATCAGGAGGCAGATTTGTGCAGAGGTCACTCTGTCCCACACTTGTTTCTACCAGGAAAGTGCTGGGGTGAGTAAGCATCCTTCCCAGCAAATCACTACCCCAGGAGATTGATTCTGCTTCCATCCCAGTTGGGAAGTTCCTCCCCGGGCCCTACCACAGGCCTTCTCCAGGGCTCTGGGCTGGATTACTTAGGATTTGGAGGAAGGAAGCCACTTGGGTGGCACTGAGACATCTAGGAAAAACAAGTTCTGTGGACTTGTCTTTCATCCCGCCCGTTTCTCTCCTGTAAGTCTCCATTCTCCAGTTTGGCCAAGTCAAGACAGGAGTCCATCATGTCTGGGGAGGGAGAGAGTAGTGGGAGGTACAAACAGCATCCCTGGCTGCTGGCTGAACTCACCTTCTTCCTTTCCTCCCCTCCCACTCCCAGGATGTTAAAGCCAAAGAAAAATGAGAGCAGTATTCCTTCCCACAAGCCCACAGCCTCAAGGCTGGAATGGCTCCTGAGCCTGTAGCTACTTGCAAGTCTATTTACCAGTGACCCTCAGGGGCAGCCTTCACCCTACCCCATCAGCCTCTCACTGAAACCTTAAGGTCCCCAGTAGGAAGAGAAGCCTGTCTCTAAGGACTTGGAGGGGCTGATCCTGAATCTTAAACAGTGAGGCAACCATTCCAACCTCTGGACTCCCTGGGGACACAGGCCCTGTACCAATACCATTCGGGCCCAGAATGGTTCCTGGCATATAGAGAGATGTGAGGAATAATTGGTGATTGAAAGCTCCAGAAATGAGCCACTGTGTAACAGCCTGTTTTGAGGCTACTCTTGCAAACAGGTTTTGACTTGATGCTAAACTCAAGACAGATTCCTAGCGAAGGCACTTAATGTATTGACACCTGCAGTGTAACATGTATGTGCATGTATGTGTAACATGTATGTTACATTTCTCCTATGAACTGGACTCATTAGTTGGATCAACGAAAGCAGGATGATTTTAGTAAAATGATCCTTCTTTCCCTCAGTTTTCTCTTCCAAAAAAAATGGAAGCAATAGTACTTCATTATAAAGTAGCTATAAGAATTACTTACAACAGGACATAAAAAATAGCCACCATAGGTGCTTAATAAGTAGTGGCTGATATTCCTGTGGCTGTAAACGTTGAGGTGAGGTGGACACCTAATAGGCTCAGGGTAGCAGAGCTATAGGACTGAGCAGCCAGGTGCTCTTCCCGACTTTGGGGAAAGACACCCCAGATTCCCACCAAGGGGGCCCAATTCTTCCAGAGCAGTGGGGGATCGGGAAGGGGTGAGGGGAGTAGTTTCCTGACTTTTCTAGTGAACTGGGTGCTTCCAGCAAACTTTCCCCGTCTTTGCTCACGCCCCCGCCTGCTATTCACTACTAACCTGTATGTGAGCAAGACCCAGCAGCACAGCCAGCCGTACCCTCCCTTCTCCTCCCCCTCCCCCCTACCACGCCGCCTAGGGGCCTCTGCTGTCATCCCTTCCTCCTTCGCCACGCCACCCCCAAGGCCTGTGAACACTGAAATCCCCCAATTTTGCAGTCTTGTGAAATATCCCTGCTTTTCCTTGGGGAGCCACCTCTGCGCCTACGCGTGGTCCCGCAAGAGGGATAAGTCCGAGAGAGGACTTGCGGCCCCACCGTCTCCTACGTGTTGTCTCCCGCACCCCAGCCTCCTCCAAATAGCCTCGGCCTCCGCCGGGCCTTTCGCCCCGGGCCGCCAGGCTGACACTTCATCGGGAAGCAGGGCGCTCGGCCCTCAGGGGCCTTTGAGCTGCCGCTCCCCTACTCCCGGCCTCCCCCGCGTCCGCGCGCCCCCTTCCGTGGCGCCGCCGGGAACTCTGGGAGGTGTAGTTTTCCGCCGTTCTCGGCAGGGCCGTGGCCAGCTAGGCCTAGCGTGCTTTGCCCACCGATGCGTGTCCGGCTCCTGCCATGGGGTTCTTCGAACCCACCCACCTCGCTGCGGCGGAGCCCTCGAGCGCCAGAGGGGCTCGGCAGTGGGCTGGACCTTGGAGCCGGCAGTTTCCAGATCTTTGCCCTCCGGCCTTGCACAAACCACTTGATTGTCTGCAAGACGCCGTTCTTGGAGGATTGCCGGGGAGAGCTTGGGCTCAGCACCTGGTACGCGGCGGCACGTCGTCTGTAAAGGGGTGCTGCTGCACTCCCGCCTGGCAGGGTTGCCAAAGGCAATTCAGCCCCTAGAGATGGTTTCCGGGTTCGGGCCTAGGGCCTGGATGTGTTGATCCCCACCAATGCCCCCGCGCTCCTCAAGTCCACAAATTACCACGCATATTTACTCGGAAATATCTGATATTTATTTCCCAAACTTTTGATAATTTTTTTTTCTTACAAATTGAAAAAACGGAATGAAGGGGAATTAAGTGGGACCTCATGCCTGGGCTTAGGCTCTCGATGAGAGAGGTGACAGTATGAAAACTTCTCCTCACCCACAGCTCCTGGCCTGGTGCCCTAACCTCTCCTATCAACCTTACCTAAGACTGAGGTGGGGCTTTTTGAGGATGTGGGGTTCCCCCCCCTAGAGGGGACTCCGGGCATCCTGTTTCAGGTCCTGAGCCTGAGCCGTGTCAGGCTGGGGACCAGAGTGGGCCCGGATGTGGCGCCGCCTCCGCCTCTCCTGCCTGCGGGCCAGCTGCCGTAGTTGTTTCCGAATGGACCACAGTATCAGGTACACTTCCCGCAGCATCTCAGCCTCTGGCGTCTCCAGTGGGGACCCAGACCTCATTTGGGAGGAAATGGAGGTAGAACTCACAGATGACTATGAAAGAGAGAGAAATGTGCATATGTAAGTACCTTGGTCTAGGGAGAAACTGCTGGTGGAAGCACTGCCTGATAAACAGCAAACGCCTGTCTAGTTCCACATCCTCAATCGGTCACTGCTTCCTTCAGGAAGCCTTCCCAGACTGCACTGGGTGGTCTTTGTCTCCACCCTTGTGTTTGCCCCATCGCACTGCATTTCATACACTATTTGTTCTATGGATCTGCCTGCTTTCAACACTAGAAAGCAAGCTTCTGAAAGACAGGGACCATGTCTGACTCACCGTGGAGTCCTCACTAGGGCATCATGGGGAGGGTGTTCAAATGAAGGACAGGATGGCACCCGATCTCTGTCTCCAGTCCAGAGTTTCCTCCTCACCTCCAAGCCTGTGTATCCCACTGCCTCCTAGATACCTCCGTACAGATGTCCTACCAACATTTCAACTCCTCTTGTCCCAACACTCTAAACTCCTCACTTGGTCCCCTGAGTGTGCTCTTGCTCCTTCATTCTCCATCCCAGTATATGGCTCCAGCCTGCTCTGACTTCTATCTCTCTCCTTTCACCCCGTCATCCAGTCAACCAGCTGGTTCTACAATTCTACCTCTTAAAAAAAGGGAGACAGAGGATCTGAAGCAGGTTCTTGCTCACAGCACAGAGCCCAATACAGGGCTTGCACTCACAAACCGTGAGATCATGACCTGAGCCAAACCCTTAACCAACTGAACCACCCAGATGCCCCAACAGTTCTACCTCTTAAATATCCTGCCTCCTCTCCTCTAGTCCTTTTCTGACCTGCTCTCTCCACAGGGCAGCCCAGTGAACTTTATTATTATTATTATTATTATTATTATTATTATTATTAAATGCTGTAATACTTCATTCAAGGCCAAAATAAGTTTGTTTGGTAGTGATCTAGACACTTCCCTTTTTATATTTTATATAGTTTTAATTTTTTTTATGTTTTATTTTTTTCTGAGCGAGAGAGAGACAGTGTGAGCAGGGGAGGGTCAGAGAGAGGGAGATACAGAATCTGAAACAGGCTCCAGGCTCTTAGCTAGCTGTCAGTACAGAGCCCAACGTGGGGCTTGAACCCAAGAGATCATGACCTGAGCCGAAGTTGAACACTTAACTGACTGAAGCACCCAGGCGTCCCTATATTTTATGTTTTTTAATTTTTATTTATTTATTGGGGGATGAGGGGCAGAGAAAGGGAGAGAGAATCCCAAGCAGGCACCACACTATCAGTTCAGACCCCAATGCAGGGCTCAATCTCAGGAACTATGAGATCATGACCTGAGCCAAATCAAGAGTTGGATACTCAACCAACTGCACCACCCAGACATTCATAGGCACTTCCTTCTTTAAAATCAAGTTTCTGGGGCACCTGGGTGGCTCAGTCAGTTAAGCATCTGACTTCGGCTCAGGTCATGATCTCAACAGTTCGTGAGTTCCAGCCCCACGTCAGCTCAGAGCCTAAAGCCAGCTTTGGATTCTGTGTCTCCCTCTCTCTCTGACCCTCCCTGGCTCACACTCTGTCTGTCTCTCTCTCTCAAAAATAAAAAAAATTAAAAAGTTTTTTAAATTAATAAATAAAATTAAGTTTCTGACTTTGAGATAATTATAGTCACATGCAGTTGTGAGAAATACCAGAGTCCCCATATACTCTTTACCCAGTTTGCCCTAATAGTAAAATCTTACAAAACCACAGTATAGTATCATAGTCAGGATACTGACGTCCATACAATCCACTGATCTTATTCACATACCCGCCCCCCCCCACCAGTTGCTTGTACTCATTTGTGTGTGTGTGTTGAATTCTACCTCATTTTATCTCACATACACAGGTTCACCTATCCGACTGCCACAGTCAACATACAGAACATTTCTATCATCACAAGAATTCCTTCTATTGTCCTTTTATAACCAACCTACCTCCCTCTTCTAAACCCTAATCTTTGGCAAGCACTAAACCAGGAATCGAGTCCCTATTTCTACAATTTTGTTATTTCAAGAGTGGCATATAATATAAATAGAATCATACAGTATAGATACAACCTTTGAGGACTGGTTGTTTTCACTCAGCCTAATTCCTGAGATTCGTCTACCTTGTTGTTCCCTGTATCAATAATTTATTTCTTTTTATGGCTGAGAAATAGTCCACGGTATGGATATCAGAGTTTAATCATTCACCCACCAAAGGAAACTGGAGTTGGTCTGGGCTGTTACAAATAAAGCTGCTAGGAACCTTTCATGTAGAGATTTTTGTGTGCATATAGAGTTTTATTTATCTGGGATAAATGCCCAAGAGTACAATCGCTCGGCATAAGATAATTACATGCTCAGTTTCATAAGCAACTATGAAACCATTTCCAGAGTGGCCACAATATGACAGCAGGCGAGCTTTCTAAATTAAAATCTGGTTGTACGAGGGCTCCCATTGCTTTTAGGGTCAAATCCAAACTCTACAGATGGCCACTCACTCTGCTGGCCCTTGGCCCTAGGATTGCCCATACCCATCACCTTGGGCCAGCACCTCCCTACCCAGCCCACTTGCTACTCTATCTTCATGGAATGCTCCCCTCACTCCCTCTGCACCCCACCCAAGGCAGGCCCAATTCTTCAGGTCTCAGTATCACCCTCCCTCTTGCTAGGAAGGCCTTCCTTGACTTGCCCCATATCAGGAGGAGATGCCGCTTCACTGGGCTCCCACAGACCACTGACCTCCCGTGCCACACCCTAAGACACTGAACCCACAATGCCTATGACCTTGTCTGTAGCTCCTTTAGTCTGGGTAAATCTTGTTCACCCTGTATCCTCAGTTGACTGCCTCAGTGCCTGGCACTTAGGAAAAGCACACAAAATAAATGCTGAACAAGTGACGGGAAGGGAGAATGAGTCATGGGGGCTCTGGGAGGACAGGAGGACCATTGGGAACCAGGGAAATATGGTGCTGACCTTCCAGCTGCACATTTGCCAGCCGCTCTGCAGGGCCGTGACCATGAGCGTGGAGACAGACTTGACAGCTGTCTGGGGCAGCTGCAGCAGGGATCGGGCCCTACGACCCGGCTCTACCTCAGCCCTATCTGTTGCTTTGGCCAGCTCGCAGGGATCAGCCACCTTGGGGGACTCCTCCATCTTGGAGACCTTAGCCTCTTTGCTGGGCTCAACCAACTTGAAAGTCTCAACCACCTTGGGAGTCTTCTCCACATTCAATACACTCTTCTGGGAATGATGGTGTTCCAAGAAGGTTGACTTAGTTTTTTCTCTCCAGAAGAAAACCTAAGATCCAAGACAGGGAGAGGAAAGACAAAAGAGGGGCACAGTGGTCGGCAGAAAGGCAAGCACAGAAGGTAAGGGACAGTGGGTGTCCCGGCCTCCTCCCCAAATGAGTTCTTGTGACCTAGAGGTCATTGACCCACACCTCAAACCCAAGCATATCATGAGGATGGAACATCCTCTGAAACTCACCCAGCAAGTAATCTTTCGCCAAATCCATCGGAAGAACCTCATAACCACCGCCATTTCTCCCAATACACAAGCACCGAGTAGGGGGCAGGACAAGCATTTGGTACAAAGGGTGGAGGGGAACAGGCTGCAGGCTAGTGGCCACCACCTGAGGGGTCTCTTGGGAGCTTCAAGTGCAGCCAAAAGAAAAAAATGGAGAATCCAAGAGGGAAAGCTTTCACCGACAACTCATCCTAAGTCTTTCCTCCCCTCCCTGAGACAGGGAGAGGAGTCAAAGTGGATGAGAACTCAGAGGAAGGCAAAGTTCTAGCCCATTGTGAGAGCCTACCTGGCCCTGACCCCAACCCCCGAGGCCCTTCCAGGACCCCCGGAGCCAATCCCAGCGCCCTCAGCCCTCCTTCCCCCAGGTCCGGGGAAGGGAAGCTAACATTTATTGAGCACCTGGTACTCACTGGGCATTTCCCATGTATGATGTCATGTAATCATCACAGCTGCCCTTCCGGTAGGTATTACTGTCAGTGCCATTTTGCCCGTGGGGAAGCTGAGATTCAGAAAAAAAACAAAAGAACCTGCCCAAGGTCATGAATGTAGGGAGCCAAGGGATGGGATGTCTGACCTGGGTGGGCCTCCAGTGTTCCACTCTCCACAGGTCCTCTTTAGTCTGGGGTCACTGTGCTCTGAGACAGTGGTTGCTGCTTCCCCCCTTCCCCACTAGGTGGGAGCCTTCTCCCTACCTGTCTCTGCAGCCAGGGACGGGAGCCCAGCCCAGCCTCCCAGGGTGGGGCCTGCTCACCCACAGGGCCGGTCCTCAGCCAGCTGGGGGTGGAAGCCACGGGGGCCGGCCAGGCCCAGGCCTGGCAAGGGCACCGTGTGCCCGGGGAGCCTGGCCCACACCCAGCGCTGAGACAAGGGGCCCATTCAGGGCCCTCAGCCCCACCCCCAAGCCGCTACCGGGATCCAGCCCACAGAGGGGACACACTGGGAAGCTGGGGGTGGATCCTGCACAATTACCAAAGGCCTCATTGTTTCCCTGTCCCCCCAGCACGTGGGCTGACGCCCCCCTTCCCCCCTCCACTCCCTCTGTCTTGCTTGCCTGCCCCTTCCCAGGACCTGAGCCGCTTCCCCACCCTCCCGGCCAACCCCGCTCCACACTTTTTCAACCACTCTGAGCCACATTCAACCTTCCCAGTCTGCACAAGATCTCTAAGGGAGCCCACAGCCTCAGTCGTTCCCCCACAAGTGGAAATGCCACTGCAGGCCCCATCTGGACACAAGCAACGAGATGCCAACATCCAGATTCAAGTTTCTTCGGATTTTTTTTTAATTATACTTATTATTTTAATAACAACCTGAATCCCAGAACTCGCAGACTGTCCATATTCCCTCCCCTGGGCAGAGGAGAGGGGGTACTTTGAGGGAACAAGGCGGGGATGGGGTGTCTGCCAGGGAGACTCCAACGCCCCCAGCCATCTACTGCCAGGGGTCCCAGAACACTGACATCTTGGGAAGGAGGAGGAGGGCTCCATCTAACACCCCATCCTGAAGCCCTCCCTCCTCCATCAAGGCATGGAGATGCCGCAGCTCAGTCCCTGGGCACTAGGGGGAGATTGAGGAAGAGTGGGGCGGGCGGACAAGCCAATTCTGACCCTTCAACTCCCATCCCCAGGGATCAGGAGGCATTAAAGCTGCATAGGAAGAGGGGGCGGGCAGCTGGCACAAGGCCTGGCAGCTGTGGAAGCCCCCAAAGGCACATTGTGAGGGAAGGGAGGCTCAGATGGAGGGCCCATTGGGCGCAGGGGGCCCAAGCCGCGGGACCCCTGAGGAGGGCAGCTGGGCCAGCTGCTCAGGGCTGGCCAGGGCACGCAGCAGTCCATTCTCCTGCTCCAGCGCGGCATTCCGCTCAGCCAGGTCTCGGATCTGCTCCTTCAGCACCTCCACCTCCTCCCGGACCGCAAACATGAGGTGGGACTTCACCAAGTCCTGGGGGCCCGGGACAGGCAAAGGGTCAGGGGTCCCAGGCCACCCTAAGTGCCTGGTGTCTCGAGGGTCTGGGTGTGAGAGATGCCCCTGCTCCCAAATGGAGGACCACAGGAGAAGCAGCAAAGGGGAAGTGGGGGGTGGGGCACAGAGTGGGAAGAGGGGGCAGAGACAAGGTCAGGGCTTGAAAACAGAGATGGGGGCTGGATCACAGACCAACGGAAATAAAGAGTTCAGGTGGAGAAAGTTGGGGGTGAAGAACCCAAGGTAACATAGCGGGGAGTCGGATAAGGAGCTGGGAATTAGTATTCCCTAATAAGGACAGCAGGGGAGGGGAGCAGGACATGGGAGCTAGGACCACCTGGGACCAAGATGGCTTCTCTTACCATGGCTTGTTCGATCTTGTTGTCAATGCCAACCAGGCTTCCGGAGCCGCTGGAGAGACACAGGGAGATGAGAAGTGAGGGGGAAGAGCAGGTGCCAAGCCTAGTGTCTTGACACCCTAGCCGGCTACCTTCCAGTTCCTTCTCAAGAGCAGGCTCTGGCCTCCTCCACAAGCCCCATTCACTGCAGCCTCCCACCCACACCCCTGCCTGTACCTGTGACAGTAGAGAATCAGGGAGAGGAGGGTTTTGTCCATCCCCCGGCGGGGTGAGGGCCGCTGTCCAGGCCCCCCCAGGCCCCGGTGAGATGGGGGTGCAGATGCCCCTCGGATGGGGGATGCTCCCCGAGGAGAGCAAGGAGAGGAGACACAGCCCCTTTTCCGGGGAGGCCCTGGAGCCATCCCCACCACTCGGGTCTCATACGATGACACCAGGGACTTGACAGAGATGCCTGGCTGGGCCATCCCCAAGGGAAAGGGCTTTAGGCAACCCCCAAAGGGAGAGAGCTGTATCAGAAGGACTGCCTGGGGGGCTCAGAGCCCCCCGGGCAGAGCGGGGTCTGGCTGGTGCCAGGCAGGCAGAGAGGAGACAGTGCCTAGGGGGTGCTGGTCTGAAAGATATACACCACCCCCCAGGGCAAAGCCTGGCTGCTATTGGCTCCTCAGGGACACGGGGACCCCCTCCTACCAACCACCATGGTGGGCGGGAATTCCCAGACGCAGTCAGTGCCAATGTCCCCTTCTCACCCTGGCACCAATCCCAGAGCAGAGGGAAGGGGGCAGGCTGAGGGAAGTCAGCTGGTGGGCTGGGTCAGGGGAGGGGCTCTGGGGCCAGAGGCCTGGGTCAGGGAGAGATGTGAAGGGTGAGGGACAGCCTGGCCTAGGGAGACCTCCCCCCGCCTCCACCCATCCCGTCCCCTTTGGACTAACACTGGTCTCCCTCAAGCCCTCAGCTCCACTCGGCTGGGATGGGGGTGGTGGTGTTTCGGATATACTTGTCATCTTCCCTGGACTTGTAAGCACCCCCCTACCCCAGACACAAAATCCATATCATGAGTGACCCCTGGGGCCTGGCCAGAGGGTCTCTGAGGGAGAAGAGGAATGGAAAGGTTACCAAAGCAATGAAAACAGAGCCCTGAAAAACAAGGACAGCCTATGGATCTGGAAGCGGGGTCTCAGGTTCGGGGTCTTGGAGGGAACAAAGACTTGAGGGGAGGTGGGAAAGTGAAGGCTGGAGGTGGGACATGGAGAATTGGAGCAAGGGTTTTGAGGACCCTTGGGAGTCCATGACAGGGGAGAACAGGTCTGGCTGCAATTTGTTAAATGGCCACCAGAGGTCGACTCAGGCCTGGCTGAATGGTTCTCAGGGCCGTCTCTGGATCCCTCAAGTCTTGTCCCTCGGAGGCCAAGGGAGACCAAGGGCCTGCACAAGACTTTCTGCCTTGCCCTGTCCCCCAAGTCTCCTTCTTGTCACCATTCGGGTCTCAGGCTCCTGCTTCATCCCATAGCTCACGACCCACACCTGATCAACCTCTCCCTCAGCCACCTCAGCCCTGGGGCCAGCTCTACACCCAGGCCCCCCCTGTGCTGCAGGATCACCCATGATCCTGTCCTCCAGCTCCCAGCTTTGCCCCTCTCAAAGCGGGTGGTCTCAACATGTGGCATCCTGCACTCCTGTGCTCCCTTTGCAAGCCCTTTCTCCTGATTGTCAGTTCCAACTCACTTCCCTGTGGGGGGAATTAGCACTCAATTCAAGGTGACCCTTGGATGAGGCCCTGCAGCCAGGAAGAGAGCACGAGGGAGCTGGGAATTTTCCATTTCCTGTCCAAGCTCTGGGTGCAGAAGGCGCTGACAGGTAGAGTAACCAAGGGGGTGACCAGGCCTGAAAGAGCAGGACAGGGTGGGATGGGAGAAGGACATCAGGGACTCTTGGGGTTGAGGGGGACAAAACAAGTTTAAGAGTGGAAGGTGAGCCAGCCAGCTGGAGAGCCAGGGCAATTTTCAAGCTATTTCAATCTAAGACACCTGGGTGGAGCCTGGGCCACCACAGGTCACCACCACCACCCCCCTTCCCCAGTACACACAAGACACAGTGAGACCAAAGAGGGGAAGATTCACAGGAATAGGAACACTGGCCTTGCTTGGCAGACACTCAGGTAAAGATGCCAAGTAAGTTGTTTGTTCTTGCCAGAAATAAAGGAATAATACAACAATAAACATTTGTTGGCTGATAGATGACTATCTCCTGTTTGTCTAGTGCTGGAGAGTTTTTGACAGCACTTTCCACTGTCGCATTCTAATGTTAACACTTCAAGGGACCAGGACTCTGGCTGGCAACCCAAACACTCCCTTTGAGAGCGCCTGGAATAAGCAAATGGCAGGCACTGTGTTGGAATTCCTGGGCAGGGCCAGGACCAGGAAGCTTGGAGTTGGCTGGGTGGGATCAGCCCCTACCACAAGCCCAAAAGGCGACTATGTGAATTAGAACAAAATGCCCCTTTATTCAAGACACTTTTTGCCATCTTCCAGAAAACTTGCATGACTTCCAAGTTTTGACGACAATGATTTCAAATGTGAGTGGCGGCCCCTGGGGTTGTGCATGCATAGTATGCACAACCGGGGACTCTGGCTCTGTGGGACCCTTGGGTCCTGGGGCAAGGACAGCCCTAGAGGCTGGTCTTCCTTTTTGAAGGTCAAATGAAACAGCCTCAAAATGAGGACCAGACGAAGAAGCAGGACACCTGGGAGAGGTAGAAAGGTTCTGATTCTGGGGACAAGGGCCAGCTCTACTCCCAGCTATGTTCTGAGGAGCCCGCAGGGGATGGGCCTGAGGCCAACAAAGCGGCATCCGGCTGCCCTCTCTATACTCCCTCCCGGATCTGTGGTGCCTTTGGGGTGGGGCCAGGCCAGAGTGTAGGGGGGGTTGGGGTGGGTGGCTCCTTGCCCAGCTTGGGAGAGCTGTCCCTGCCTCTGTCCTGAAGAGAAAGGGCATCCTAGAGAGGGCTGCTCCTCCTCTTCTCTTGGAACATAGGCATCCCAGTAGGAGAGTGGAGAATGTGGCTCTGGGGTCAGACCCAGGCTTTGAATGCAGTCCTGTCACTTAGTAGCTAGGTGACCTTGGGCAGGTTTCTAAAACCTTTCCTGGGGCGCCTGGGTGGCTCAGTCAGTTAAGCGTCTGACTTCGGCTCAGGTCATGATCTCGCAGTCTGTGGGTTCAAGCCCCACGTCAGGCTCTGTGCTGACAGCTCAGAGCCTGGAGCCGGTTTCAGATTCTGTGTCTCCCTCCCTCTCTGCCCCTCCCCCACTCATGCTCTGTCTCTCTCTGTCTCAAAAATAAATAAACTATAAAAAATATTTTTTTAAAAAGAAAGAAAACATTTAAAAAAATAAAAAATAAATAAAACCTTTCTTCTCTGAGTCTCAGTTTCTTCATCTGGAAAGTGGGAGTCATGAGGTTGCTTTAGTGAGATAAGAGATAGCACCTGACCCAAAGGAGGCACTGGATAAATAAATGTACTTTTTCTTTCCCAAGTCCCTGGGATTCATTACCTATAATGCATGGATCCTCCATGCTGGCCATCTACCCATGCATTCCCTCATCCACCCATCCATTCCCTCATCCACCCATCCATTTATCCATCTATCCACTTATTTAAGCACCGACCAACTGCCAGGCCCTGTTGGGGACATGACAGTTCTTGCCATCCAGAAGCACATAAGCAGTCTGAATTCACCAGGCACCCTCTGTTCTCCCATCCCCAGATTCTGAGATTGGCAGGCATCCCCCAATTCCCCATCTGAGATCCAGGCACTTAACTCCCCAGCCCACTTTCTCTCTTAAAAAGGAGTTTCCACACCACTCAGACCCTGTCCTCCTGCCAGCTCTGGGCACACGAGAGAGGTGAGGTGGGGGCCACATGGCTCATTCCAGGGGGCCAAGGGGGATGGCCCAACCCAATCCTACTGGCCCAGTAGGGTGGGGCAGGAGAGGGGCTGGGCTGGGCCAGAGCCCCAGAGCCTTGGAGTGGAGGAGGATAAAGTGGAGGCTGGGTGCCTGACCGGTCAGACTGGGGTGTGGGGAGGGAGTGGGACAGAGGGAGGGAAGGAGGGGACAAGCCAAAAGAATAGAGCTGAGGAGGCTCCTGGAGGCAGAGCCCTCTAAGAAGGAGAAGTAGGAGGTTGGGCTCTGAAATCAACATGGCTGGGGAAGGACAGGGAGCCCTCATGCCAGGCAACCTCCCAATGGGAGGGAATAAGGGTGGAAAGCTCTGAGAACAGCAGCAACAGGGCCAGGTGACTCGCTCAGCCCTGGCCAACCTCACACCTCACACATTCCTGAGAGCAGGGAGCCCAGAAGCAGCCCTGCTCCACTGTGTCCCTCATTCTCCATGAGCCATCAGGAGGCCCCTTGCTTTCCATCCCACTGGCCTCTGGCCACCCCTTCTCTTTCCTCTCTGCCTCCTGCCTCTCCCCAAGGCCACAAGCCCTTTTCTTTGGTTAAACTTAGTCCCTGATTCTGGGGGTGGCGCCACCGGAGATGGAGACACAAACAGGCAGGAGAGACTCCCTTCTGGAATAGGTCTGTCTCCTCACCACCCACAAAACTCAAGGCTAAGCCCCACCCCTTATTTCCTTCCAAACAGGAAGTCCCTCCCTCCAGGCCTTGAACAGGAAGTCCCACTCCTCCCTCCAAAATAAAAGTGGTGACTCCCCAGCCTTTCTATCAGTCCACAGCCAGAAGGGAGCTATGTGCCTATCTGACATGCAATTTCGTTCCTCCCTTTTCAGCTTTGCTGACATTCCTATGTTGAAACCTGGCCCTCGAAACAGGAAGTTCTGCCCACCGTGCCTCCAAACTGAATGCACTTATTTCCTCTGAAGGGCAAACCCTAGAAGATCTTGCTCTCCTGTGCCTCTTCTGCGCCCCACAGCCATCTCCCCGGGCTATGGCTTGGCGGCGGCAAGGAGGACTCAGCCCTCCTCGTATTCCTAGAGCAGAGAGCAGAACCTCAGGGACGTGCTTTCTTGGCACTAGAAGTCCTAGGATCCTTAAGTAGTGCAGACAGTGTCTAAGGATGTTACCTCCAAAGGCTGGAGTTCCATTCTCCTCAGTAGGGAGAGGGAGGTGGAAACCCAGAGGAGACCCACTCCCTATTCGCCTCTCCAGTGCATTTGCCAGTAAATTCTTAGGGTTGGCCAAATGATCGCTAAATCTGCAAGAGCTCTGGAATTTGACAACAATGACTCCCTTCAAACTCTAAAAAAAAGCCTATGATTTGACAATCCTAAGCCAGGGAGTCCCACCCAGCTCTCTCCACAGGGAGGGAGTGGGTCCCAAATCAACTTTGCCCAGTGGTTGTGCCCAAGCCAGTTTTCACTGTTGAAGAGGTCCTCTCCAAGTACAACTTGAGGGAAGGACACCTACCAGGCAGTTTCATGCAGTTGACCCAGGTGTTGGGTGGGGACCCAGAGCCCACCTACCTATCATCATCGCTGTCCAGATGGCCACTGATGGCCAGCATGGAGCGGGCCAGGCTGAGGCTCTGGGCTGCCGCTGCTCCAAAGGGGTCTGGAGACTTGTGAACCAGACTGGCATCGGGGAACAAGTAGAGGGCTGGGGAGCCAGGGCGAGAGTCGATCGGGGGCACCTGGAGGCAGAGAGGTAGGAACCATCACGTTAAGCGCAAGAAAAGAACAGGCCACCTTACAACTTGCCTAGTAGTCTTCTTCCTCATCTCTCCCCACATACCTCTGCTCTCTTCCGAGGTCCTGCCCTAAAGCCCCCCTCTCTCGCCCAGCTCTGGTGGAGGCATTAGGCAGGTATCAGAGGCAAGGGAAACAGTGCCCATCCTGAGGACTGGGTGTAAGCAGCTTCCAAAAAGTGGCTCACAGGGTACTAGAAGGTGCTCTGGCCTGCACTCCAGTACCCTTCCACCAGTAGAACCAGGAGCCCCAATCAGAGGCTTGTCAGAGAGTGTCTGGGCTTTCAATCACTGACTTATTAAAGCAACTCAAATGTCACTCCCCATCACTGGACTAATGAATTCCACTAAACTGTTCTGTTTGTTTGTTTTTTTATATAGCACCTAATAGTATCTGAAATTAAAGTATTTTTGCCTCCTTGCCGCTAGAAGGTAAGCTCTAGAGGGCAGAGCTTATAGTTTGTTCAATAACTATTTGTACAATGAATGAATACTCAGAAACTGGTCCTCCCCCCCCCACCCCCCATCCTTTCTAGCCTCTATTCTCAAAGTTCTCAGATTCAGGTGAGGTTCTGCTCCTACGCTGGGCCCTTGGGGTGGGGTGGGGGGGGTGAGCGGTTGGGTTGCAGAGATGGAGGGAGGCGGAGCCTGGGCATGGACCCACACAGCCCAACAGGCGCTGGGGGTAGCTGCAAAAGGGCGGGGGCCACAGGAACAAGACGCCTCTGTGAGGCCCCAGGAGGCCCCTGCTTCTCGGAAAAGCCAAGAACAGAGAGTCCAGAGTGGTTAGAAGGACAGAGCAGAGGAAGGGGGCCCAGGTGGTGTCCCCCGGCCCTCCTCCCAGCCTCTCTCCTGAGAGAAGGGAGCCAGACTTCAGGATAGGGAAACAGCAGCACAGATGCGTGCACACAGGATGTGGGTTGAGGCACAAAGGGGTCTGGAGACACTGAGGACAGAGGCGAAGGGTCTGTAGGTCCAAGGGAAGCTTGGCCAGGGCTTAATGACACAGAGGGACTGGGGTAAAGGGGCCTTGCTTTGGAAGAGCATGGGGACAGGGACCAGTAAAGGAAACAGCATCTTCTCCCCTGGGGTAGGAATTGACTGAAAGAGCTCAAGAAAAGTAGGGGGCGCAGCATGAGAGATGTGAGCTTGAGGCCAGGAGGGGGTGGGGGAGCCGGTCCTGACCGGTCCTGACAGAGCCCAGACATCCAGTCCCAGGTTATTTTTATACTGTGGTTTGTGCCCAAGGCCAGGAAGGGGGGAAAGTTCTCATTCTCACACTCCCTGCCTTTTCTTCTGCAGTCCAAGGTGTTATTTTCTCCTTCAGGACAGACACATCCATCCCCCACACCCTTGGCTGCCCACCCCCACCCCAGGGACCCAAGCATCCTGCCCCCCAGCCCAGACTTGTTCCTCTTTTGGAGACAGGAAGCAGAAAAAGCAAAGGATTTAACTCTCTCTGGGCTGCTTCCTGCTTCTCTCCCACTCCCCAATGGCCACCCCCAGTGACAATCATAGTAGAGAGGCCAAGATGCAGGGCCCCGAGACACACAGGGAGACTTACAGCGGGAGGACTACTTTTTACCCCTCCCTACCAACCTTGGCAGCTCCTCTCCCAGAGGCCCAAGCACCCAGCCCCACCTGGGACCTCCACCCTCAATGTCTGAAACCAGAAGGGGGGAAACCAGGACAGAAGGTAAGGGCCAAAGTGAGGAGACTACATCTCTGTGATGGAGAGACAGAACTGGGCTATATGGAAACAGAGACCTGGGCCAAAGGTAACAAGTTAAAGGCTAAAGAGAAAGAAAGAAGGTGCAGAATGTAGGGGAAGAGGGAGCCTGAGAAGGAAAAGGCTGTGTGAGGAGTAGGAAGGGCTTCCCAGGAAAAGGGCAGGAAGAGAAAAGAGAGGCTACCTGATGTGACAGACAAGTGGGGAGAGGGTGGTTTGAAGGTGGAGACAGGAAGGCCCAGGCTGGAGGCCCAGGCTGAGATGGGCAAGCACCACCCCTCAGGTGTCTCCCCCACCCCAGAACCCAGCTCTTACCTGCCCCATCTCCTCTGGAGCAACCAACTCCATCCTCAGCCGCAGGGCTCCATCCTTCGACCGGGACAGCAGAGGGGTCCCTGTTGCTGAGCCCCCAGCCTCCACTTCCACCCTCAGGGAGGGCAGGGGCGTGGCAGCCCGGGTCGTGCTGGCGCTATCCCCAGTCCTAGGCTCTGGGGGGCGCTGTTGGGGTGGGGAGGCAGACAGTGGGGGTGTCTCCACCTTGGCCTTGCCAGGCACTGCCAGCTGGCCCAGCCCCCCGGTTAAGGAGCGGGCCTGAGGTCCAGGGGAGGTGGGGGGCGGACGGAGCCAGGAGGTGGGGCCCTGAGACAGGCCTGGCTGCGGGGTTGGGGCACCCAGGCCCAAGCTGGCCAGCTCCAACCTGGAATCCAAAGATCTGCCCCCAGTGCCTCCCGAAGCCCCTCGAACTCCTTCCAGGAGCCGGCCAAAGCCAGGGGGCTCCAGGTCTCTCTCATAAACATCCACACACGTCCAACGGCCTCGGCGGTAAGGCTCTCCCAGGCCGTGGGGCAGCTTTACCACCCGGAAACGGGAGGCAGGGGCCCCAGGCGGTGGGGAGCCGTTCCGGGGGGTGGCCTTGCCCCCCGGCTCGGGGTTGGGCTCCCCATTAGGCAGGCGGGGTGGGGGCCCAGTGGGGGCGGGCAGGGCAGGGGGCTCAGAACCCCCTGGACTCCCTGGGCCCTCATAGTCCGTGGTGACGCTGGTGATTTGGAAACTACTCTTCTTCTTGCCCCCACTCATGGTCCCTGGGGCTAGGACTCGGCCAAGGTGGGCGGGGGTGCAGCTGGGGCTCCTTGAAGGGGCTCAGGCACCCCTGGAACTGGGGGGCCACATGGCGGGGGCATCAGGGCCCCTGGGGACATCTGGGTCCGACATGGCGGGAGGGCCCTGCAGGAACTGGGGGTGCCGGGTTGGTGAAGGGAGCACAGGGCAGGGGAGGCGGCAGAAGGTGGGGGCAGGGGCAGGTTTTTCCTGCCGCTGGCGCTGCCCAACTCCAGAGCTGAGTTTGCAAACTGGAAAAAGAGAGAGAGAGAGAGAGAGGGAGGGAGGGAGGGAGGGAGGGAGAGAGACTGTGAGAAACCAGTGGGCAGGCCACCTCTAGGGCTTCCTCTCTGGGGAGCAGAATGGGGGAGGAAGGGGAAACCGCCAGAAACCCAGAGACAAAGAGACGGGCAGAGACGAAAGAGACCAGGAGATCCCAGCCGTCCCACGGGGTAGGAAGGGGCAGCCCAGACCCAAAGTTGGGCATTTCTTGCCTGGGATTCAAACTCGCAGGACCGAGTCACCCGAGGGCGGGGGACTCCAGGGCCTCGGTTGAGCAGGGGTGAAGCCGTTCCTCAGCCTGGCCCCGCCGCTGAGAGGCCTTTGCTGGGTGTCCGGCCCCGGCACCCAGCTCCCCCATCCCTGGGGCAGGCCCTGCCCCGCTGCCCCAGCGCCCCGCCCAGCCCAGAGCCCTACCTCTCGGCCTCGGCCACCGAGCTGGGCCAGGGGTCCCGGCCGCCTAAGATGTCGGGCTGTCCTTCCCCTGGGGCCTCTTGGCCCCAGCAGCGCGGGGGGCGCAGGCGGGAATCAGAGGCTGTCCAGTTCTCTTCGGGGGCCGCACTTTGCCCCACAAGGCATCTCAGTAAAAGTTTGCTCTCCGGAAAAGAAGGATTCCCCCGCCTCCTTGGCGGAGCCCAGGCGCGGCCTCTAAAGCCCCAAGGGTCTCCGGACCGGTGCGGGAAGAGGCGGCTCTGCCCCCGGATCCTCCAGGTGGAGCCGCCTGAGTGGTTGGGGCGAGTGGGTCTCCCAAATCTCCTCCGCGTGGCACGGCTGGGTCTCTCTCTGCTTCTCGGCTCCTCTCGTTTCTGTCTCTCTGCCTTTCTCTTTCTGGGCTGTTGACAACCCCCACACCAGGAAGTCCTGCCTCCTCGAGCCTGCTGACTGCTCCTCTCCTCCTCCTCCTTCCCCTCTTCCTCCCCTTCCTCCGCCCTCACTGCCTCCTGGGGCTCCCGGCCAGCTGGCCCGGGGCCAGGCCTGCCAGCACCGCTGCTGGTGGAGTTGCTGCTGCTGCGGCGGCGGCGGCTGCTCCCGGGGCCCCCCGGAACGGGCTTAACCCCACACCTGCTGGGCCCTAGCCCAGCGCTTCCTCGGAGGGAGGGGCTGTGGAGGGCGGAGAGAAAGGGGAGGAGCTTGCGGGCAGGTCAGGGATTCCCTTACTTGTAGGCACTTGCTGCCATTGGCTTACCGATCCACGCAAGAGTGGGAAGGAATTTACTGGGGACTCTACTTGGTGCCTGCCACCCCATGAACACCCAGTAATGTTTGGGTGCTGCTGCGTTAATGTCGTATCTTTACCGGCTTTCACAGTAACAGTATGAGGAAGGTCCTGTTACCCTTTTCTGTCCTTATTTTAAAACGTGGATTATTATGACAATCTGCAAACATACCCCCAAGTAGAGAGAGCGTGATATAGTCCCAGGTACCCATCATGCAATTTGCACAGTGATCAACTCGCAACCAACCTTGGTTCATCTATACTCCCAATATCTTTTGTTGCATTGTGCTGGAGTAGTTGAACCAATCCCAGGCACTGTTAAGGCACCCTTTTTCGATGTGGATATTAAGACTCGGGAGGTTCAGAAAGGCTGTCAGTGGTACAGCTGGGACATTCTGCACACTCAGGTGTGCCCTTGTCTGGCCCCCACATGGAGAAATAAAGATGTGCTCAGAAAGGTGCTGACTTGCACTTTCTCTCCAACCCTGGTCACATACACGTATGTGCATGTATACACACAGTCACCCACAGAGACGCACCTGAAGACAAACCCAGCGGGCCCAAAGCACCTCATCTCTCCCATCCCCTCCCTCCTTTGCCATGGAGAGTCCACACACACGCATGAAGGACTGTGTGCTTGGTGTGAAAAAACAACCCCCCAACCGTCATTTTCTCTTTTTTGGCACACTCAGTCAACAAGCTGAGTAAAAGCAGTGTCTAACACACATCTGCCTTCACTCTTGGGCTCAGAAGGAAATGGATTCTGATTCATTTTGGTCAAACAGACTATTCTTGAGCACGTTGAAAATTCCTCATTATTGGTTGGCTTTACATAGTTTTCTCATGGATTTTCAAAACAGTCCTGGGCTAAGCTCCAGGGTTTAAGCTCCAGAGTTTCTGCCGAGGAAACAGGCTCCTGGGCATTCGGTTATCTGCCCGAGGCCTGGGAGCTAGTATTTGATGGCATGGAGACCAGGATTGGCTGACACATCCCTCCTTCTTCAGCTTGAGCTCATGGAAATTTTTAACCATTCTTCAGGGTTAGGAAAAAACAAAATAATGCCTCCTGCCTCCACGTTTATATATTTATTCTGTATTTCTTTATTAAAATGCATCTGCACTCTGCCTCTCTCCCTTCATGGTAGCATTGGCCACCACAGCCAGGTCCCAAGTTCTTCCAAGTCCTGAGGCCCAGGAAGCAGCCTCCCACACAAGACCCCCACCCCCCAACTCTCTCCCCTTTGGCAATATTCAGAACACCGCCCTGCTGCTCCGCCCCCAGATCCTCCTTCCTTCAGCGCTGACTCGCTACAAACTTCAAAATTTATCTTTGGACCCTCCCTTTCCCACCAACTCAGACACTCAGCGTCAACTAGGACTCCTCCGCGTCTACAGGCCCTGGGACATTGCTGGTCTCGACGCAAGTGTTTATTGCATGAATACATTCACATTAAGGTGTAAACGTGAAAAGATTTTTTATTTTAATGGGTTACCTTTTGAGGGGGTAATAATAGCCCTTTAATGTATTTTACGACTTACAGAGTTCCTTATATTAATTATTTTGCTGTCCCCAACAACCTTACGAAGGTAAATACGTGATGAGGCATCTCTCAGAGAGGTTGTGTGATTTGCCCAAAGCCACACAGCACATCTGCAAACATTTGCCATTTAAAGTAACGTGCACAGGTTCCGGAAATTAGGGGTGGATATCTTTCGGAGGTCCATCTGTCGGCCACTTAGGAGTAGAACCCAGGTCTTCTTGCAACTAATGTGTGGCAAGGGGATTTCCGAGTGAGGATTCCTCGGAGCTGAAGAGAAAGGTGATGGGCTGAAGGGGGGGGCGCGAGGTCGCTACCTTGGGCAGCCGCCTCGACCGCACCCGGACCATTGCTCTGGTAGTCCCAGTCAGAAGTAAACCCCCAGGGCACCCAAGACGTGGCGCCGCCGCGGAGTCAAAGGTTAGTGGAAGGATGACTGGGCGGCGGGGGCGGACTGGCGGAAGCCTTTGAGCCCAGGCTGTGAAATGAGGTCCGGCCGCGCAGGAGGCTACAGGGATACGCGACCAGCTCCAAGAGAGTCAGCTTCGGTGCTCCCCGCGCATCTGGGGGGCGGCAGGAAGATGGGGCGCAGAGCAGGGAGCCCGCCCCCTGCCGGGCAGAAACGCGGAGGGTAGGGCTCGCGACTCTCCGAGCCTCTCGTCCCGGAAAGCGGCACCCCCTGCCGGCCTCATGGCCTCACTGCACTCAGGGCCCCGCAGCCGCAGCCTCGCCCCGGCCCGACGCGGGGTGCGCACCGGGAAGCGCCGGGCGCGCACGGGGTACGCGCGGGGGTGCAGGACCTGGGCTGCCACCTGGGGGCGCCGCTACGCGCTGCGCCCCACTTCGCTCCGCCGGGGCCTTGGACACCGAGCCGAACACCGCCCAGCCGGGCAGGGGCCAAGGGGCGACGAAGAGCGGACGCCTCAAAGCGGGGGCGGGCCGGCGCCCGGTCCCCCGCGCCCCGCAACCTTTCTCCGAGTCCCCCCGCAGGCTCCGCGGGCTCGGCGTCCCTCGTGCCTCCCACCCCAGCCTGGCGGCGCAGCGCGGCGCGGCCGCTCCCACTCCGTCCTTGGAGGGTGTGGAAGGGTGGGTTTGGGGCCGGGGGCGGGTCTGGGGGCGGACCCGGAGGCGGGGCTGTCTCTGCGGCAGGGCCCAGCTCGGCTCCCCCCGGTCTCTCTCTGTCTCTCCTCCTCCCTCCTCCTGCTCCGGGCGGAGCCCGGCATGGGGGGGCCGGCGCCCGGCAGGCCAGGTACGGTGATGTGGAAATTGGGGAGCCTTGGTGCGGGGAGGTTTGATGGGGGGACAGGGAGTAGTGAGGTTGACGGGGCGAGAGACGGAGAAACCCAGGGTAGCAGGACAAGGGGAAGGGGAGGGGTGCCCGGGAACCTGGGGCCCTTGGATGGAGAGGGGAATGAAGCCACCAGGTTTGGAACAAACAGGGAAGGGAGAGGACGGCAGTGAGGAGGGGCGCCTAGGAGGAGAGGTGAGGCCGATGGCGAAAAGGAGAGTGTGTTTGGGGGGTAGGGAAACCAAAACAGGTATGGAGGCCGCAGCTCAGAAGGGAGCTATGGGGCCAGACTGGAGACACCCTCCTCCCCTCCCCCCGCGGTGGGATTGAGGGCAGGGACTGGAAGAGGAAAGCCGGGAGCCTCCCAGATCCTGGAGAAGGAATAAGGTGATTTGGGCCATCACGTAGAGAGGTGGAGACGGTCACCGAGGGGCCAGGGTTGCAGGAATAGGGATGGACCGTGGCCCGGGCCCAGGAAGAGGACTGGAAGGGGGAACTGCTCGCAGGGAATGGAAATAGATGTTTAGTAGTATTGTAGATACCCAACTTGGAGTGCCCCCTCCCCTTCCCCAGCATCCCCACTCCGTCCTCATGACACCCCCTGCCTCAGGGCCCAAGAGGGGGTGGGGATTCTGACTGTCTCCCCCTTCCCCAGTGGGGTGCAATGTACGCAAATAGGCCCCAGCATAACTCCTTGTCTGTAGGTATGTCCGGTTCTGTGTAGCCGATCTGTGTGTGTCTGGAGATCTGTGTGTGCTGTGGGTGTGTCGGGGGTGTTTATGTCTGTGTGTGTCTGCCTGATCCTAGGTTGTGTTTACCCCTGCTGATCTATGTGTCTGGTCCTCTGTTTGCAGATATGGGTTCTGTGGCCTGGTGGTTTGTGTGTTTGTGTGGCTGTGGGGTTGCTGTATATTTGTGGGGCCTGTCTGTGTGGTAGATTGGGATGTATTTACAGGATGGGAATCTGTGTCGAGCTCATCTCTCCAGGATGTGTGTTTGTGGCTCTGGACACCTTTGTCAAGGTGTGTGACTGTGTACACATGTCCTTCTATGTCTGTCTATGAGTCCTAGAGGCAGTGTTGGGTTTTCTGTGCTTCCATCTGTTTTCCACTCTCTGAGGACCCAAGTCACATCTCCGCTTCTTTCTCCCTCTCTCTCTCTCTCTCTCTCTCTCTCTCATTCATTCCCGGCCCCCACCCATCCCCCATCTTCCTTTTTTTCTTCCCATCTCCACCAAGTGGATCCGGGACCCAGGGAGGGCCGCCCCCCGGGCCTGGTGGCGCTGAGCAGGGCCCCCCAGCCCCCACCTCCTGCCCCACGACATGAACCTCCTCTACCGAAAAACCAAGCTGGAGTGGAGGCAGCACAAGGAGGAGGAGGCCAAGAGGAGGTAAGGCTGCGGTCCCAGATTGCCCTCTGGGGTGTCCCACACCTCTGCTTCCCTGGTGGCTGGGCCACATCCCTCTGTCCTTCCTGGCTCCAACAGCCTGGTCATGAGTCTGATCTTAGAGTCTATGCTCAGTACAGAATTGCTGGAATTGCATACACCCTGTCCCCACCCTGCTCCTGGCTCCTGGCTCCAGCCCTTGTCTTGGCCTCGTTGGGGGCTTCCAGCTCAGGAGCACCCTGTTGGCTCTTCCCCACCCCTGGAGGCCCGAGTCATTCCTTCCTGACTCACCTCTGGCCTCTAGTCTCCTCCTTTCCGTCAATGTGGAGCTGGCTCCAGGCACCCCTGTCACCTGACCTTGGTAGGGGCAGGCCCTGCTACCCTCATGATCCAGGGACAGGGTCATTTGAGGGGCACCAGAGAAGATCCGTTTGGCCCCGTCTCAGCCTCCTCTGCTGGGGAAGGTGAGGGGCCTAGCGACAAGATTGTGTGTGTGTGTGCGTGCGTGCGTGTGTGTGTGTGTGTGTGTGTGTTGGGAGACATGAAGGCTGGGCCCTGCAGAAGAGCCAGGGCTGAGGACCTCTTCCTGCTTGCCCTCTCTCCTTGCCCTCCCGGGGACCTGGATCCCGGCCTCTCCCCTCCCGCTCCCCTCTCTCTTCATTCCCATTGACTGCACAGCCTCTTGGAGCCTGAGTCAGAGCCACCTCCCTGCTCCCTTCTCCCTCCTTGAAACTGTGGAGTTTAATTCTTGTTGTTAATTAGATTAATCAGAGCTATGACTGCAGTGATCTCTCCCTAATGAAGGGTTAGTAGACAGGGCCTTAATGAGAGCCCACCCCACAGTGGCTCTCCCCTCTTCCTTGCCTGCTGCCCCTCCTTTCACTCACACAGAAGCTCAGGGACAGTGAAAGGGAATGGGGGTGAGCCTGGGAGGTTGACAGAAAGGACAACACCGAGGGAGAGGAAGAGAGAGGGGAAGGGAGGAAAAGGATCAGCAGGAGGCTGTTCTGACGATGCGGCTGTATGGCCTTCATCTGGGAATGGAGATGCGGTGTGATGTGGGAGTGCAGGCCGCAGTAGCCAGACGTGACAGGAGGCCAGAGGCCAGGTGTGGGCCAGCGTAAGCTTGGGAGGAGCAGGGCCAAGGTGGCAGGTGTATGTGCCAGATGGGGCTGTGCCTGTGCGTGCATCTCTCTACCTGCGCATGAAGCCATCCACATGAGTGCGTGTGCCAGATATGCCCAAGCTGGGATCACATAGCTCCAGCCATACTCCCCTGCACACATGCTCATCCGTTCTCTCATCCCTGCTCTCCTCTCCTCCCCAATTTCCTTGTCTTTTTTAAAGCCTAGGGATTCTGCCTGAAGTTTCTAGTTTAGCACCCTGGACTTTCGGGTAGCCTCCTGTCCCCACTCCAGGCCCCTTCCTCCTCTTCCTCCTCCTCCTCCTGGAAAGCCACAGGGTTGCACACCCCTCTTAGGGTAGAGGAGGGGGAGGCCCAGGCCTGAGGCCCAACCTTTGTTCCATCTTGGCTTTCTCTCCCCAGCTCCAGTAAGGAGGTGGCCCCTATAGGCCCCGCCGGGCCCGGGGCCGGCCCAGGGCCTGGGGTCCGTGTGCGGGACATCGCTTCACTGCGCCGCTCCCTCAGGATGGGCTTCATGACAATGCCAGCCTCCCAGGAGCACACCCCCCACCCCTGCCGCAGCGCCATGGCCCCACGCTCACTCTCTTGTCATTCAGTGGGCAGCATGGACAGTGTTGGGGGTGGGCCTGGGGGGGGAGGTGGTGGTCTCACAGAGGACAGCAGTGCCCGAAGACCCCCTGCCAAGCCACGGAGACATCCCAGCACCAAGCTCACCATGGCAGGGTCAGGGGCAGAGATGCCCCCTGGCAAGAAAGCAGGTGAGATACCCCCAATCCTCACCAGGAGCTGGGGAGGATCCATTCCAGGCCAAGAGAGGCCTATAGGGGAGGAGGGTTCATTCAGGGAAGGACCAAGGAAATGGAAGGTTCCATTCTCAGAGGGAGTGGGGGGGGGTAATTTCTTTTTGGAAGGGTCTGAGATGAACCATTCAAGGGTAGGGAAAGCTCCCTGAAAAGCCCATTCATGGGATGAGGGTGGAACAGAATTTAGGGTGGGAACCGCAGATTCTGGGGAGTTCATCAGAAGGATGATAGAGCTGGCTGGTAAAAAAGGAACCCATGTGTTTAAAGTTGAGGAATGTGGGGAAAATAAAGAGGCAGATACATCCTTGGAGATGGGGTAAGAGATGAAAAGGGTCTGCCCATATCCTTCCCCCACTAAGAACCCAGTTTATTTTTCTCTTTCCCATTCTACCCAGGCTCACAGAAGCCAACTCCAGAGGGCCGAGAGTCCAGCCGGAAGGTTCCTCCACAGAAGCCCAGGCGAAGCCCCAATACTCAGCTTTCTGTCTCCTTCGATGAGTCCTGCCCCCCAGCCCCCTCTCCTCGAGGGGGGAATCTGCCCCTTCAGCGCCTCAGTAGGGGGTCCTGCATAGCTGGGGACCCTGAGGTGGGTGCCCAGGAAGAGGAGCCCGTGTACATTGAGATGGTGGGGGATGTCTTCAGGGGAGGAGGGCGAAGCGGAGGGGGCCTAACTGGACCCCCTCTTGGGGGTAGGGGCCCAACCCCTCCAGCTGGCGCCGATTCGGACTCAGAGGAGAGCGAGGCTATATATGAGGAGATGAAGTACCCTCTGCCTGAGGAGGCAGGGGAAGGCCGGGCCAATGGGGCCGCTCCATTGACCGCAACCTCCTCGCCACACCAGCCTCAGGCCCTACAGCCCCACACCCACCGCCGGCCAGCTTCAGCCCTCCCAAGCCGGAGGGATGGGACACCTACCAAGACCACTCCTTGTGAAATCCCCCCGCCCTTCCCCAACCTCCTCCAGCACCGTCCTCCACTCCTGGCTTTCCCCCAAGCCAAGCCTGCTTCCCGAACCCCTGGTGATGGGGTCTCGAGGCTACCGGTCCTCTGCCACTCGAAGGAGCCAGCGGGCTCCACCCCAGCTCCCCAAGTGCCTGCCCGGGAGCGGGAGACGCCTCCCCCACCGCCTCCGCCTCCTGCTGCCAACCTGCTGCTGCTGGGACCCTCGGGCCGTGCCCGGAGCCACTCAACACCGTTGCCACCCCAGGGCTCTGGCCAGCCCCGGGGGGAGCGGGAGCTCCCCAACTCCCACAGCATGATCTGCCCCAAGGCGGCAGGGGCGCCGGCAGCCCCTCCTGCCCCGGCCGCCTTGCTCCCTGGCCCCCCCAAGGACAAGGCTGTGTCTTACACCATGGTGTACTCGGCAGTCAAGGTGACCACGCACTCCGTCCTGCCAGCTGGTCCACCCCTGGGTGCTGGGGAGCCAAAGACGGAGAAGGAGATCTCAGTCCTCCACGGGATGCTGTGCACCAGCTCAAGGCCCCCAGTGCCTGGGAAGTCCAGCCCCCACAGCGGGGCCATGGGTGCAGCAGCTGGGGTCCTCCACCACCGTGGCTGCCTGGCCTCCCCACACAGCCTTCCGGACCCAACTGCAGGCCCCCTGACTCCCCTCTGGACCTACCCAGCTGCAGCAGCTGGGCTCAAGAGACCCCCTGCCTATGAGAGCCTCAAGGCTGGGGGGGTGCTGAATAAGGGCTGTGGATTGGGGGCCCCATCCCCCATGGTCAAGATCCAGCTTCAGGAGCAAGGGACCGATGGGGGTGCCTTTGCCAGCATCTCCTGCGCCCATGTCATCGCCAGTGCAGGGACACCAGAAGAGGAAGAAGAGGAGATGGGTGCCACGACATTTGGGGCAGGCTGGGCTCTGCAGAGGAAGGTCCTGTACGGAGGGAGGAAGGCAAAAGAGCTGGACAGTGAGTGAGGGGTAGGAATTTGGGGGTGGGGGACTGGGGATGCCCGCGATGATGTCAGAGAAGTGTTGGAAGGGTTATTTGGAAGCCACAACCCATTGTCCTGAAGTGGGAAGTTCTCAAAAGAGACCAAAGAATAAGGGCATGCAAGAGACTGAGGGGACAGAGTCCCCACATGTGCGCTGGAGGGGCAGGAGGATCTGCAATGGAGAGGCTTCCTCCTGCCCCGTCCTGCTCTACTCCCTGCCCTTCCCTTTGCTAGGCTGCAGGGGTGTGTGTGAGTGTGCGCGAGTGTGCGCACACTAGGAGCTAAACACAGCTGCCTCCCAGCTGTTGCCATGGCAACCCATCCAGACAGGAGGGAGAGGAAAGGGAGGCCCCTACCGTTGCCTGGCAACGAAATGCTCTGCCAGGCCTCCTCTCAGAGCTGAGCTTAGTTCACTTGCAACCCTTCCCCCAACAACCTCCCCCTTTCCACTTCCTGGCTCAGGATTTGGGATCCCCCACACACACACTCCTGGGGAAGACCAGGGCTCCTGGTTTCTGTTTCAGATGGTGGCCATTCTGGCCCTATCAGTCTGCAGGGGCTCTGGGGCTAAAGCTAGGGCAGGGGAGACCCCTATGACCACAGAACAGGGTTTGACAACAGCAATATCTGTGATTCTCAGCCCAGGGATGGTACCAGTGGGTGGAAGGGAAAGTGACAGTATTGGGGTCCCTCCTGTGTGTGTGTGTGTGTGTGTGTGTGTGTTTGGGAAGTGTGAAGTAGAGTCCCTGCCTTCCCAGCTGTGACTTGCAAAGGGGCAGTTACTTCTGGTCCCTGCATGCCATAGTGTGTGTTGCTGGACGGACAGCAAAACTCTTCCCGTGTGTAGGCACTGAGCTCCCCTTGTCATCCATCCCAGCAGAGATCGAGGATGGCGCCCGGGCCTGGAACGGCAGTGCCGAGGGTCCAGGCAAGGTGGAGCGTGAGGACAAGGGCCCTATGGCATCAGGGATCCCAGTGAGGAGTCAGGGGGCAGAGGGCCTGCTGGCCAGGATCCACCATGGAGGGGACCGAGGAGGGAGCCGCACAGCGCTGCCCATACCATGCCAGACGTTTCCTGCCTGCCACCGCAATGGAGGTGACACCCTGCCCACACCCGGACGCAGATGGGGCTGGACGGGGGAAACCTCTCTGGGTCCATGTCCCAGGCCCTCCATTTTAATACTGAATGTCCATCCCCTTTTCTCCTCTGCTATCTGGGAACTTCGGGAAGATAACCTGGACTCCCCTACCCCTCCTCACTTCTCATTTTCCACCTCAGACTTCACAGGAGGCTACCGCCTGGGGCGCTCTGCCTCCACCTCTGGAGTCCGGCAGGCCGCGCTCCACACCCCTCGGCCCTGCAGCCAGCCTAGGGATGCCCCAAGCCAGGTGAGGAGGAGGACAGAGTTGGGTTTTCTTTTTATTGGTGAAGGAGCAAGCCGGGAAGAAAGCCTAGGTATGTAAAGAAAAGTAGGAGTTCAGGTTGGGGCTGGCACAGACTAATAGAGGTCCAAAGGAGAGTTGGGGCAGGGGTCGCGGGGGGGGGGGGGGAGCCAGTTAAAAGGGATGCATTCTATAGGAAGGCAGTTTGTTAAAGGTGCCCATTCCTCAGGGTGAGACAGGCCCAGCCTGGCACCAGGGCACCCTGCGAGGCCAAGGGCACAAGAGCTGGGTTCTTGTCACCCAGTCCCCACCCCCAGCTGGGGGGGGGGGACAGAGGCCTTGGGGGGCACGAGATGAACTTGTTTTGGGGGAAGGCATTGGTCTTTGCAGTGGGGGACAGGACCCGGTCACTCCGAGGTCCTTGACCCCCCCCCCCTTATTCCTTTCTCCCTTCGTCGCGGGCCGGCGGCGGCGGGAGGAAGGGGCACAGACCCACCCCGCACTGCCGCTGCCTCTGCCCCTACCGCCTCAGCCCGCCCGCGAGCGCGACGGCAAGCTGCTGGAGGTGATAGAGCGCAAGCGCTGCGTGTGCAAGGAGATCAAGGCCCGCCACCGCCCTGACCGAGGCCTCTGCAAGCAGGAGAGCATGCCCATCCTCCCCAGCTGGCGGCGGGGGCCCGAGCCCCGCAAGTCCGGCACCCCGCCCTGCCGCCGGCAGCACACCGTCCTCTGGGACACTGCCATCTGAGGAGGCCGGGAGGCCGCAGCACCGGACTGGGGAGCGGGGCGGGGGTGCCCGGCTCTCCGGGAGACTTGCCTTGAAAAGAGGGACACTTGAAGGACCAGGTGAGAGAAAGCCAGGGAGAACCCCTGCCTTCCACCCTAACCCCCGGAGACCGGAGTCTGCCAGGCCCATCGGGCTTGGAGTGCCAGCCGCACCCCTGAGATTTGGGGGAGGAGGGTTTGTTTGAGGTTGGGAGCGAGGCCCTCCGCTGCTCTCCCCAGCTGGGCGAGGTAGACTCCTCCTCCTGAGAGGGCAAAGGCCAAGCCAGAGGTCAGCATGGGGGAGGAGGGAAGGGAGGAAGGAGGGCGGGTCAAGTGAAGGACGGGGCTAGAAAATGTGAGGTAGAGGGGCTCTTTTATAGAGCCGGGAGTGGGGAGGGGGTATTTATTTCGTTATTTATTTTAGTTGGGAGGGCAATTCTGGGCCCTTCTGACCTACTCCTGGGCAGGGAGTAGGTAATGGTGGGCAATTAAAGGGAACTAAGTTGGCGCTCTCCCCAATGCCTAAAGGCCCCACCGTCCACGCCCGCCCCGAAGCTGGGGATCGGTCTGGAGCGGGGAGCCCAGTGAGAGAAGGAAGGGGCTCCGGTGAGCTGAGGGCCGCAGACTCATAACAGTACTTACCAATGGCCAGAATTTGGTAGTGAGTGTGGCCTGCTGTGAAACAGGCATCTTATTTAGCTCTGGGGTGAGGGTCTAGCACCAGGGATGGGCGGGATGATGGGGAAGGAGGGAAATTTTAGCGGGTGCGGGGTGGGCAGGGTATTTATTTAAATTTTAAAAATTCAGAAGAGATGTCAGGAACTTTTTTTTAATTCCTTTCTTTTCAGAATAATATATTAAAAGACTAACGATCCTAGAACTGGCTTCTTCTATTTCAGTGTGCCATGCTTTTCTTACACCTGTTTCTTTTCCCTCTTGCCCCTGGTTGGTGGGAGTTGGAGGTGGTGCAGGGAGGGGTGAGTGGCTGTGGCAAGTAACAGGGAGAGGTGGAGTTGGAGGTAAGTCTTTGGGAACACCACCATGCCATGATTCAGCAAGCATTTACTGAGCCAGCATCTGATATGTGTTTGGCAATACACACAATCAGGAGGAATATTCAGACTAAAGCTTGCCCTCAAGCAGTTTATAGTCTACTCACGGGGGATGAGACACCTGGAACAACACTGGACAGTGCTACAGCTGTGGGGGGGCTGGGGGTGGGGCTGGAATAATCTAAGGCTTCCTGGAAAGTGAGCCTAAAAGGACAGGTAAGGCTTGGAGGAATAAGGAGAGGAGGGACTGTCCCAAGGTCATAGTATGATTATCTGCAGAAGAGTAGGAGAGAAGGTGGGGCAAGCCATGTGTGTAAATAATGCAAAGGGCAGTGAGTCAATCATGACGAAGCTGGTTCAGAGAGATGGGCATCAAAGCAAGATGCTCGTCCGCAGGAAGCAATCAGGGGAGAGGATAAAAAGTGTCTGGGAGAATGGAGGGCAAGGGACAGTTCACAAGATGCAGCTGAAAGAACAGCCTCAGGTGGAGAATGAAGAGGCCAAATGGGGGATCCTTGAAGCCCAAGTTTGGAACCCCCATGATTGGGATTGGAAGCAGTGGTTAATATCCAGGCTGAAAGGTTTGTTACCAGCCAGAACAGAGTTTCGAAAAGTGTGGTGGATGGAACAAGGGATATTTTTAAGCAATCTAAAAATGAACATTTTTTTCTTTAAAAAAAAAATTTTATTTTTAAGTAATCTCCACACCCAATGTGGGGCTCGAACTCACGATGCCGAGATCAAGAGTCAGCCAGGCACCCCAAGAAGAACATTTTTTTAAAAAGTTTTAATAGTTTTCTATTTATTTTCATTCCTACTAGAGAAATTATAACCAGCACATCAAAGTATTTGTTATTTCATGGATATTGTTGCACAGGATAAGGCTAAATTTATTTCTAATGAATTGGTTTAAAGAAGAATGTTAAATAATGGTACAGGTATGATATACAGAATATGGAAAATTATGACAGCGGTATGAGAAATTTTGGAATTTGGGAAACACTAAGTTAGAAATGAAATGACAATAGTTTGGGAGAGATGAGAAAACTGTGGATATTAGGAGTCATCAATATAGAAATAACACTTAGGGCCAAGACAGAGTTTTATATGGTAGAGTGTGGATGAAGATATGCATTAAGAAGAGAATATGAACAGGCAATAGCTTTTTACATTTTTATTTATTTTCTAAATTGAGATATATCGACATATAACATTGTATTAGTTTCAGGCGTCCAAAATAATGATTTGATATAGGTATAATGAAATGATCATCATAGTAAGTGTACTTAACCTCCATCACTACACAGTTACAATTTTTTTTCTTGCAATGAAAACTTTTAAGACTGACCCTCTTAGCAACTTTGAAATCTACAGTGCAGTCTTGTTAACTATAGTCACCATGCTGTACATTATGACTCCAGAACTTACTTACCTTATACCTGGAAGTTTGTACTCTTTAACCATCTCCATTCATTTTGTCCACCTGGCCAACTGCCACCTCTGGCAACCACCAATATGTTCTCTATGTCTGTGAGTTTTGTTGTTGTTGCTGTTGTTTTAGATTCAACATATAAGTGAGACCATAGAGTATTTGCCTTTCTGTCTGACTAATGCCCTCGAGGCCCATCTATGTTGACAGAAATGTCACAATTTCCAATACCTTAAAAAAAATTTTGTTTTTAATCTTAGAGGGCAAGTCAGGGAGAGGGGCAGAGGGAGAGAGAGAATCCCAAGCAGTCTGTACACTCATCATGAAGTGCAGCCTGACACAGGGTTCAATTCCATGACCCTGGGACCACAACCTGAGCTGAAATCAAGGGTTGGACACTCAACCACTGAGATATCCAGGAACCCTTTGATATCTTTTAAATAATTAGTTAGAGGGGCGCCTGAGTGGCTCAGTCAGTTAAGTGTCCCGACTTCAGCTCGGGTCGTGATCTCACGGTTCGTGGGTTCAAGCCCCACATCGGGCTCTGTGCTGACAGCTCAGAGCCTGAAGCCTGCTTCAGATTTTGTAACTCCCTCTCTCTCTGACTCTTAGGGCCAAGACAGAGTTTTATATGCTCACGCTGTCTCTCTCTCTCTTTCTCAGAAATTAAAAAAAAATTTAGTTAGAAAATTAATGGAAGTAAATATCCTGCTTATAAAAAGCAACCAAAATCATAAAATATCTTGGAGTAACTTTAATAAGAAATGTACAGGAATTATATTTGATCAATCAATAAAACTAAAGTCCTGGGGTGCCTGGGTATCTCAGTCAGTTGAGTGTCTGACTTCAGCTCAGGTCATGATCTTATGGTTTGTGGGTTTGAGCCCGGTGTCGGGCTCTGTGCTGACAGCTCAGAGCCTGGAGCCTGCTTCAGATTCTGCGTCTCCCTCCCTCTCTGCCCCTCCCCCATTTGCACTCTGTCCCTCTCAAAAATAAATAAACATTAAAAGTTTTTAAAAAATAAATAAAACTAAAGTCCTTTGAGACTTTACCAGAAATACCTGCATAAGCAGAGAAATAACTTGTTCTCGGTGAAAAAGACCATAATATAAAAGATGTCAGTTTTCCCTAAACCCGAAAATTCGATGCGGTGTCTAAATTCCAAAAAGGTAAGTTGGGAAACTTGACAAAGTAATGCAGAAGTTCATTCAGAATGATAATGAGAAAAACTGGAACATTCTGAAACAGAGAAGTAACAGGGGAACCTGACCTACCAAATATTAAACATTGAAATAAAAGCACAGTGTCCTAGGGTTGGCACAGGACGGGCACACTCATCAGAATAGAGTCCAGAAATAGCTCCAAATGAACATGAGAATTTAGCATGTATATGATAAAGGTGATTTTTTTTTTTTTTTTTTTTTACAAATAGTTTATTGTCAAATTAGTTTCTATGATAAAGGTGATATTTTAAGGATGGGGGAAAAGATTATTCAGGGGTTGTTTCTTTTTTTTTTTATTTTTTTAAATGTTTATTTATTTTTGAGAGAAACAGAGTGTGAGTGGAGGAGAGGTGCCTGGGTGCCTGGGTGGCTCAGTTGGTTAAGTGATGGACTCTTGATTTTGGCTCAGGTCATGATCTCATGGTTTGTGGGATTGAGCCCCACATAGGAATTGGGATTTTCTCTCTCCCTCTCTCTCTGCTCCTCCCCTGTTTGTGTTCTCACTCTCTCAAAATAAATATTTTAAAAAATGAAATAAAATTTTTAAATTTTATAAACAAATTTTTCAAAAGATTTTATTTGTAAGTAATCTCTACCCCCAATATGGGGCTCGGACTCCCAACACCAAGATGAAGAGTCATGAGCTCTACTGACTGAGCCAGCCAGGCACCCCATGGGGAAAGATTTCTAACACATAAAAAAGATTGATACAGTATGTGAGAAAGATGTGTGAGTTGATAAGAAAAAGAAAAAACAACCCAAAGAAAGGACATTAGGGGATAATTCACCAACGACACAAAAATTACCAACATACATGTGCAACTATAACAGTACATGATGCAAAATAGAGCAATAATAAAATATTTTTTGCCTGTCAGACAAAATTGAAGAAAATCCATAGCATCACCTTGGTAAGTATGCAGAAAACAAGCACTCATCATGTAAATGTAAGTACAGCTTTTCTGAAGGTCAGTTTAATAATATTTATTATTATTAAATCTAAATTTAAAAAAATTTTGTTAAATGTTTTATTTATTTCTAGGAGAGAGAGAGAGAGAGACAGCGTGAGCAGGGGAGGGTCAGAGAGAGAGGGAGTCACAGACTGAAACGGGCTACAGGCTCTGAGCTGGCAGTCAGCACAGAGCCCGACACAGGGCTCGAACCCATGAACCGCGAGATCATGACCTAAGCGAAAGTCGGATGCCTAACCGACTAAGCCACCGAGGTGCCCCTTAAAATTTTTTTAATGTTTATTTTTAAGAGACAGAGTCAGAGTGCGACTCTGAGGGGCAGGGAGAGAAGGAGTCACAGAATCCAAAGCAGGCTCCAGGCTCTGAGCTGTCAGCACAGAGCCCCATGAAGGGCCCGAACCCACAAACAGATCCTGACCTGAACCAAAGTTCAATGTTTAACTGACTGAGCCACCCAGGTGGCCCTAAGCAATACAAACTTTTAAAAAGTACGGGGCACCTGGGTGGCTCAGCTGGTTAAGTGTCTGACTTCGGCTCAGGTCATGATCTCACAGTCTGTGGGTTCGAGCCCCACATGGGGTTCTGTGCTGACAGCTCAGAGCCTGGAGCCTGTTTTGGATTCTGTGTCTCCCTCTCTCCCTGCCCCTCCCCTGCTCACTCTCTGTCTCTGTCTCTCAAAATAAAATAAAGACATTAAAAAAAATTTTTTTTAAGCAAATTAACCCCCCTCTCTTCTCAGACTTCAAATAATCACCATCAGCTATTCGACATATCTTCTTCCAGACCTACACAAAAATTTATGAATGATTTTTCTAAAAATGTGCTATTTATGAACAATTTTTTAAATGTGCTTTTCCACACATTACTTTATTCACTTACTTAATGTGACCTTTCTTGTGTTTAGAACATCAATACCTTCTGCACTCTAGTTAACAGCTTCACTGTTCCATTATTACCATAAGTTAGTCAGTGCCATACTGATGAAATTGGGGTTGTTTCCAATTTTTTATCATTTCAAACAATGCTGCAATTAGCACACTTGTGCTTTTAGCTTTGAGTCCTTGTATAACTATTTCCTTAGGATGAATTCCTAGAAATGGAATCTGAGTCAAAACTATGGACATTTAGGAGTGTCTGCATGGCTCAGTTGATTAAGCATCTGACAATTTCAGCTCAGATCTTGATCTAACTATGGTGAGATCGAGCCCCAAGTTGAGCTCTACACTGAGCAGGGAGCCAGTTTGGGATTCTCTCTCTCCCTCTTACTGTCTCTCTCTTAAAAAACAAAACAAAACAAAACAAAACAACAATGTACATTTAAAATTTGGGGGCGCCTGTGTAGCTCAGTCAGTTAAGCATCCAACTTTGGCTCAGGTCATGATCTCATGGTTTGTGGGTTTGAGCCCCACGTTGGGCTTTGTGCTGACAGCTTGGAGCCTGGAGCCTGCTTCAGATTCTGTCTCCTTCTCTCCCTGCCCCTCCCCCACTCACCTCTGTTTGTGTGTGTGTCTCTCTCTCAAAAATAAACATAAAAAAAGTAAAAATTTGTGTTGCTTGAATTTTTATGTGTATACCTCCATTCTGAAATCAGAAAATATATTTATTATTTTTAAAGAATAAAAATAAGTAGTTTTAGGTGTTCAAGAAGGATGAAGATGAGTGAGTTGTGCTCGGTGACAAGAGGCAGACACAGGCATTAGGCATCAGCTGTGGAGTTGGGATGTGAGTGTTCAAATCCCAGATGGGCCCTCAAAGCCAAGTTTCTCACTTTCAGATAGCAGGGGCCTCCTTAAAGGGTAGGGACAGAGATCAGAACATCAGCAGAGCTTGAGGAAAGGACAAGAACAAATAGAGTTAGGGTAGGAAGGGCTCAAGCTAAGGCAGATGCTTGAGGCCAATGTGAGTCCTTACGCTACCTAAGATTGGAGACCTGTGAAGAGTTAGCAGTTTCAAGAACTTAGGCTGTGCTGGCACTTTATAAATTTCACATGAAGGATGGAAGTATGAACACCCCCTGGGTAGTCAACTCAGACCCAGCCCTGCCAGCCTAACACCTAGTAAAACTCACCTGGATTCACCTGGGACTACATGTTCCAACACTGACTTTCTACCTTTCCACACCCCAGCACAGCAGGGAACTCTGGGACAATCCAGCCAGAGGTGAGAGGAGCCCAAGAGCATTCAAGTCAAGAGGGAGACAGGAGTTGCATGGAGAGACCCCCACTGAAGAGGTAACACATTCAAACTCCAGGGGAGAGAAAAGAAGGACTTCAAAAATAATATTCTGCCTTATTTCTCATGGTCCATATTGCCTCCTGAGATCATATTTCAGCTTTGAAGAGAGATTTCTATCAAAGGTAGCTAGGGCCATGTCAAAAAGATCTGGGAGCAAATTTGAGAAGGGTCCCAATGGTCAAAGATGGGATAATTTGAGCATCAAACTACAATGGATTGGAAGACAAATATGGTTAAATTCATTAGCTTATACGGATACAAAAAATTTCCTCACTTTTGAATAATGCTAGAGAATCGATTCATTATTTTGAATTATAAAGCTTCTCTGTAAAGAAATATTCCAGCTAATGGGCAGGGGGGGATGTGCAAGGAGGGGGGCACTTGTGGGGAGGAGCACTGGGTGTTATATGGAAACCAACTTGACAATAAACTATTTGTAAAAAAAAAAAAAAGAAGAAAAGAAAAGAAATATTCCATCTAATAAATGAAGACAGAATTTTAGATACAGAATATCACTATGAAGTAATGGATCCAAGTTTCAGTGTTGAGTTTCAACAGCAGACAACATCCCATATCACATTATAAGAGACAATTGGACTTCATATGCCTCCTGATGAAAGAACGTACCATCACCTATGAAGTGTTATTGCTCCCACTTCCCAAAACTGAGCCTAGAGGTATGATCAAAGCCTGTAGATGCCACCACCAATTACAGGAAAAACAGAAGAGATAGGAACGCATTGGAACACCATCGAATGCAATCAACAAAACTGAGACTGTGAGAAACACCTCAGGGCAAGCTACCTGGATTCTTCAACAAATATATTACCAGGGGAAATAAAAAGACAAAGAAGCAAGCTGTAGATTATAAGAAATTTAAAAAGACATTATCTCCCATTGCAATCTACGGACCCTATTTGGATCCTGATTCAATCAAATAAACTTAAAAACACAACAACCTTGGGGCGCCTGGGTGGCTTAGTCGGTTAAGCGTCCGACTTTCGCTTAGGTCATGATCTCGCTTAGGTCATGATCTCCCGGTTCGTGGGTTCGAGCCCCGCGTCGGGCTCTGTGCTGACTGCCAGCTCAGAGCCTGGAGCCTGTTTCAGTCTGTGACTCCCTCTCTCTCTGACCCTCCCCTGCTCACGCTGTCTCTCTCTCTCCTAGAAATAAAAATATTAAAAAAAAAAAACACACACAACAACCAACCAACAAATAAAAAAACACTTGCTTCTTGCATTTATGAGACAATTGGGAATATGACCACGTGGGATTTTTGATGATATTAAGGAATTATTATTAACTTTTTAAGTGTGATGGCGTATTGCAGTTATATATTTTTAGAGTCCTTAGAGAGATAATCCTGAAGTGTTAATGGGATAAATCATTTGAGGTCTGGGATTTGCTTCAAATTAAATGGAAAAGGAGAAAGTACATGCCAGAAAAGATAAAACAAGAATGGCCATGAGTTGATCATTGTTAGGCTGCATGAATGTTCTGTCTGCACTTGGGTCTGTTTGAAAATTTCCACAATAAAAAGTGGTGTGCGTGTGTTTTGTGTTTCGTGTTTTTTTTAAGTCAATGTGATGAGTCAAAAATTTTCCTCCTTTGAAAAAATGAGGGTTGGGAGCAAATGTTCTAGGAAACCCCTCCCAGAACCTACTCGCTCTCCCATTAAAAATAACCTTTTATTTTTCTGAAGCAATATACATTCACTGTAGAAAGTTATCAAATACTGAAAAGCAAAAATAAAACCTCACATTTCCACCACCCAGAGGTTACCATTTAACAGCTTACTGTATAACATCACAGGACTTTTTCTATGCATGTTTTTTTAACAAAACAAGATCATCCTGCACATGCTGTTTTGAAAGCTGCTTTTCTCCATTAATGGTCTCCATCTCACTCCATATCAATAGATTTTCATCTTATTTAATACCCAGGCCATATATACATTGCCCTAATTGTGCCCCAAAGTGTTCTGGTATCTTAACTCGGCTGCCATAACAAAATACCATAGATTAGCTGGCTCATACGACACGTTTATTTCTCATGGCTCTACAGGCTGGGAAATCCAAGATCAACGTGTTGGCCAATTTGGTTCTTGGTTAAAGCCCTCTTCCTAGCATGCAGACAGCCACTTTTTTGCTGTATCCATATATATCACAGAGTGAGAGAGCAAGAGAGCGAGAGAACAAAGAGGGAGGGGAAGTTCTGATCTTTTTTTCTCTCTATTTTTGAGAGAGAGAGAGAATGAGTGGGGGGATGGAGGGAAGGGCAGAGAGAGGGAGAGAGAGAGAATCCCAAGCAGGTTCCACACTGTGAGCACAGAGCCTCGATGTCATGAACTGAAAGATCATGACCTGAGGCAAAATCAAGAGTCAGACACTCAACTGACTGAGCCACTCAGGCGCCCCTCTTTCTCTTTTTAAGAGAACGTTCATCATTTCTCTTTTTCAGAGAATATTCATCCCATCATTAGGGCCCTACCCTCATGATCTCACCTAAACCTAATCACTTCTCAAAAGCCTTACTCCAAACACTATCACATCCCAGGTTAAGGCTTCAACATGCGAATTACTGACGTAGATTCTATCCAGAACCGGGAGTTGCATCTGGCTGTTATGGTTCTTTGTCTCTTCTAATTTGACACATTCTGCTTGCTTCTTTTGCTCCCATAACTCTGACTTGTGGAGTAGCCTGGGCCATTTGTCTTAAAGAATCTCACAGTCCCCGCATATGCTTGGATGCTTCCTCCAGGTACCTCTATAGTTTACAAGTAGTGGGAATTGGAGCCTCTTGTCCCTTGCTAGTCAGACCCAGGTGCCCCTAATGCATGTGCCTTCAGAGTGGCACACAATTCTGATGCTCTAGTTTGCACTGCTCCTCTGCCATCTCCAAACTTCCCCTAGGATAGAATGAGGAGCATGTTGGTTGGGGACTCATCCACCCCAGGGCTTTCTTTTGCTACCAAAAAATGGCTGTGAGTCAGAAACTCTGGGCTGGAAGCACCAGAAATGGTTGTCACCGCCATCTAAAAAAATTTCCACTGACCAAGTGGTGACCTTATGCTGATTGTGTTTGACATTCCTGCCTTAAAGCCCAGGGATGGGTGGGACAGTGCGATGTACACATTCCAGAAATTTCAGAGTAATGAAGGGAAACCTTCTGGAAAAATTACAAACTAGAGGGAAACTTTTAATTATGTGTGTTGTTGATTTCCCTGCCTGTTAAGATCTGAAGTCATTTTGTTCGTTGAATAACATAAAATGTATTCTTGTATTTGGGTCATAAAACTGTCATGGTTGGTCTACTTAGAGATATGTAAATCTAAAAATGGAGAACTTATGCGTCCCCCCCCCCCCCGTTTTGAGGTTGGGGCTGAGTGAGAAAGTCAATGGGATAAAGTATTCCTCTCCCTCTCCATTTTTCGGTCTATCTGTCTCAGCTAGGAATCCCTACAGTAAGGGAATAAAGGTGGTTCTAACAGGAACTTTTTAGGGAGGCGAACCCACACACCCAGGGCAGGAGGGAGCTCGTGACAACAAATCAGACCTGGGGAGGGACAGTGAAGCTTCAAAAATTCCTCCTGGGTGTGGGTGTGAGTTATCCACCTCCTTTCCACCTCACTTTGCCACTCTCCATCATTGCTCTGAAAGAGACCTGCCCCCAGCCCACACTTTCTGCCGTGGACGGAGGATTTCCCTTCCTTTGCCATTCTGAAGGAGAGGGAGAGGGCACTGTTCTGTCCACAAACAGATCACCACTCTTTATACTTTGGAGGGGAAGACCACTGAGGATTTACAGTGTTGGAGGTGGAGGAGGGTTCAAGAGGACAGCAGGGAGGCCAGCCATTGCTCCTGGAGGTGCAGATGAGGAGGCAGCACAGAACCACCAGACGGGGCGCAGGGAGAGGAGAATGGACAGGGCACAGTGATGGAAGTTCCCTCCCAAGGAGGCAAGCAGCGGTCCCTTCCAGAAGGTTGAGTAGGATGAGCCCAGTTGGCTAGAAAGTGACCTAGGGATGCTTGGTGCCCTGGGGGGGGCCCAGTGGACATGAGTCCTCAATGCTGCTGGTATTGCAACCCAAGAGAAAACTCTACCGCTCAGGTTGGTGTGCTAATCAGTAGTTAGAGCATGGTTCTCCACTTGACGATTTTGCCCCCTAGGGGACATCAGGCAATATTATTTGTTTTCACGGCTGAGGAAGGGGTTGCCCCTGGCATCTAGCAGGAAGAGGCCAGAGATGCTGCTAAACTTCCTACAATGCACAGGATGGCCCCTCCCAACAAAGAAGCATCTAGTTTGAACTGTCAATAGCATTGAGGTTGGTAAACCTTGAGTTCTGAGATCAAGAAGCCTTGAGTTAGAGTATCTTAACACTTTGAATATGGTACTTTGACAGGGGCTCCTGGCTGCCTCAGTAGGTGGAGCATGTGACTCTTCATCTTGGAGTCTTGACTTCAAGCCCCACATTGGGTGTAGAGCTTACTGAAAAAATAACGTATATTTTATATTAAATTATGTAATTATTATATAATCATAAATAAAAAGTATATATTGTATAATAAATAAATAGAAAGTATATATATAGATAGAGAAAACATGGTACCTTGAGATTCCTATTCTAAAACCTAACAGCTTTATTCCATTCACAAATCTGTATGTTTTTGTTTTTCAGTGTGCCAGTAAGACTTCATATTTCTAATTCAGACTGGTAGAGATGAGGAATTACACAAAACCTTCCTTAAGTTCCAACCTTAATCATTTGGCTGGCACTTTAAGTTTATATTATTTTTTGCTAACAATTGGCTATTGATCCCTCATGGCATGCACAATGCAAGCTCCAAAATCACATTTCTACTTTTAAAAATCAGCTTTATTGACGTATAATTTATATGCAATAAAATGCATGCACCTGAAATCTACAGTATGATGAATTTTGAGAACTCTATATACTTGTAAACACAAGTTTTAAAAAACCGTGTTTAGGTTTATGGAGTAATGGTTAGAAACACGGACTTTCAAGTGGATCGGACACAGGTTCAAATCCCAGCTCTGCCTTCTAAGCCTTGGTTTTCTCATCAGTAAATTGGACTAATAAAATCCACCAAAGGGGTTATCCTGAGGATGAAAACGATCCACTTGAAGTATTTAGCTCCGGGCTTGCCTGGCACATGGAGACGTGCATTGTCAGTGGTCATAATAATCATGATTATCAGTGTTTCATGATACACTTGGCTAATAGAGTCCTTTTTTTCTGTATGTGTTTTCCCAGGATGATCACACTTTTCCCATGGTTACAGTAATTGTACATACACATGCAATTTCCAAACTACTATTTCCAACATCTTTCTTGGGTTCCAGAGGAACAGGAGAGTTCCCCCCTAGGCCCACCTCAAAGATAACATGTCCCCCCAAACCACCCATCATGACTTGGACCACCCATCTCAGTCAATGCCATCTCATCCAGTAATCTCTTTGCAGAAGTAGCTGGTTCCTTTCTCCCTCACACACGCCCCTCAATCATTAGGATATCAGTTTAAGTGCTTCCAAACAGACCCAAACAACAATGGCTGAACCTAAATGGGAGGTTATCTGTTGATTATATAAGCGTCTAGACATAATCAGACGATAGCAGACCTAGATGCTCCAGGATAATCTTTCTATTTGGTTGCTCTGCCTTCCAAGGGTATTGCCTTTGTTCTACAAGGTCTGAGTGGCTCACTCCCAGGTCTACTTTTCATGTAGCAGGATGTTGCCTGCTTACAATGCAGCAGACTGCATTTAATCCCCATGTCACCTGAAAGGCGGCAGTTTTGTTAGTTGAGCTGTATAAAATTGCCATTTTTGTTAGTCAAATACAGTAGATAATTGGCAATCTTATATAATTCAGCCCCATAGTATCTCTACTTTACAGATAAGGACTCTGGAGCACAGAGAAGTCAAGTAATTTGCCCAAAGCCACACAGCAAGTGAATGGCTGAGAAGGAATTCAAATCCAGAGCCTCCCTCGAAGCTAGGCCAATGGAAGATTCTTCAGAATGAGTAAGGCTCAGTTCTCCTGTCCCCAGTGTGCAACAATGAACATTAAGCTACACAGCAGTTCACGAGAGAAATAGCAACAGCTTACTATGGCTATGTAAGAATGTCACAGGACCATCTATGGATTTTTCCCCCAATTGAGTGATAAGACAAGACATTCTTTTTCTAGAAGTTGAAGAGACAGAGCAATGGCTGAGAAACCTCTCAAGAATAGGGGAGATTTCAGCTGAGTCTTGAAAGCAGAGGAGAGTTAGTCCCATTGTGTGTGTGGTGGTGGGAGTGATGTTCAGTGGTGATATGCTTATTCTAGGATATTTTACAAATGCTTGAGGTGTTATCTATGAAGATCTGGGTTTCCAAGTCATCACTTGATTGTGTGCACACACGAGTGTATACACTCCCATAGTGTATCTGTAAATTTCTTCCTGTCATGTCTCCCCACATTCTCACTTTGTATATGTGTGTCTGGGTATGTCTTTCCATGTTTCCATCTGTCTTTTCGTGTCTTGGTGTTGTTTTCTCTATCTCCCTGCCCTTCCTCTCCTCCTCTCTTCCTTCCTTCCTTCCTTCCTTCCTTCCTTCCTTCCTTCCTTCCTTCCTCTTTCACACACTGTCTCTCATCATCTGTCTCTCCCCATCTTTGCTTTGCAATTTGTAAAAATCCTAAGTACATTTTTTATTATTCATTGCACATATTAAATAGTTTGATGTACCCTGCCCCTAATTTAAAATGCAAAGTGACAGAATGTTCCATCCTTCGACCTAAATTTCTCTTCCATTTTATTGTTCCTTCCTGTCCTTTTACTAAATTAATTTGTTTTTATTTTTATTAAGTTAAACATGTACAGGATTTTTAAAATCAAAGAGTAAAAGACTGAAGAAAAGCAAGCTCACCTCATTACACTCTTGGCCCGCTCCTCAGATTTAATCATTTTCAAGTCTTTCAGCCATTTCTACTGGTATGTACATCCCTGTTTCTCATTAACATGCTTATGCAGCTATTTCTTGATTTTTTTTCCATTTTCCATACAATTTCATAAAACAGAAAATGAGAATTTAATTCATACTTCCATCCCCAAACAACTCTTCCCCTTCCTCCATCCCTAAAAAAGTTACACCCTCGAGCGCCTGGCTGGCTCAGTCGGTAGAACATTCAGTGCTTGATCTCAAGGTTATGAGCTCAAGCCCCATGTTGGATGTAGAGATTACTTAAAAATAAAATCTTCAGAAAAAAAGTTATATACTAGTTTTTGATCAGAGAATAATTCAGTGTTCATAATAATATTATTATATACATATTCTTTGAGCTGAGCCATGTCATAGACTATGGTTGTATTTTCTTTCTTGGAGTTTTCTTTCCCTAGAGTTAATTGTCTTGAGTTTTTGTTTGTCTGCTTTCCAGTTTCCTCACAGGAATTCACTCCCCAGAGGGTAATCCATCAGCCTAAGCTTTTTCTTGGACCTTTATCCTGCAGCTCTTCGTTTCCCTGTTATACTCTAGACGGACTGTCTGCTGTCATCTGGGGACACCATTTACCTCTCTCCCTGCTCCTATTCCTGAGTTTTTTTGGTTCCTCTTTCCTGGATTAGTCCCTCAATTTATGGAAGCCCATATGCTTCCTAGGAAAGTGTACCAGGGAGATCTTTTTTTTTTTTTTTTTTTTTGAGACTTCACATACCTGAAACTGCCCTACCCTAAGTGGATTGACAGTTTGCATAGGTACAGAATTCTTGGTGTGCAATCATCTCTCCTCAGAATTTTTTTTTATCATTTAGTAATAAGTCTCTTTTAACAATAGTTTTTCAACAAAAATGTACTAAAATTAATATTGTGCTTCTTCATGGAAGGTTTGCTTTTTAAAAATTGAGTTATAATTGACATAGACCATTGTATGAGTTTTAGGTGTACAACATAAAGATTTGATGCATGTATGTTTCCTCAGAATTCTGAAGGCATTGCTTTATTGTCTTTCTTTCTTTTTTAAGTTTTCTTTATTTAAGTAATCTCTACACTCAGCATAAGGTTTGAACTCACAACACTGAGATCAAGAGTCACACACTCTTCCAACCAAGCCGTCAGGTGCTTCTACTTTTCTTTCTTTTTAAAAATTGTTCTTCTGGGGCGGCTGGATGCCTCAGTGGGTTAAGCATCCAACTCATCTCAGATCATGATCTCACAGTCTGTGGGTTCAAGCCCCATGTTGGGCTCTGTGCTGACAGCTCAGAGCCTGGAGCCTGTCTTCGGATTCTGTGTCTCGCTCTCTCCCTGCCCCTCTCCCGCTCTCTCTGCCTCTCTCTCTAAATAAAATAAAGACATTAAAAAATTGTTCTTCTATATTTCAATAAAATAAAATATTTAAATAAAATAATTCTTCTACTTTTCAATGATATTGTGGAGAAGTCTGAAGTCATTCTGATTCCCTATTATTTCTCTCTATAAACTTGATTTGGCTTCTGTGTTCTGAAACTTCAAGATTTTTTGTCTTAATAAAGATTTGCTTTAATCCATTGTATTGAATACATATGGGGCATGGGGTCTCTCCACCTAGAACTTAAGTTTCTTTGATTCTGGCCATTTTTCTAGAGTTATTTTATTTATTTTATTTTTGGGTAATTTCTTCCCATCTAGTATAATTTTTAGTGTTTTTTGATGTTGGATCAATCTCCTAAATAGATTCTTGAATTGTCTTACTTTTTTTCTCTCTTATTTTTTGTATATTTTCCATTTGTTCTACTATCCAGGGGATTTTTCCACCTTTTCTTGCCAATCCTTCTACTGAATTTTTCATTTTTAATACCATATTTAAAATTTTTAAGAGCCCATTTTTTTGGTTCTGAATGTTCCCTTTTTAATGGTCTTCTGTATTTGCTTCAAGGATGAAATATCTAATCTTAGATATTTCTGGAAGTCTCACTTGCCCTGGTAAGCCTCCTGTTCTCTGCTATGTTACATCCTCTGGCCAAGAGTTCCTCTTGTTTAAACCTCCCCAGAAAGTCAATGTCACATCTTCAGCTTAGACTTGAGGAGAAACTGTTATCTTGCTCAGAGTGGTGAAGGGGAGCTCAGAGTCTATTTCTTTACCAACTTTATTTTAGTTGTGGCAAAATGTACTTAACATAAAACCTATCATCTTGACCGTCCTTAAGTGTACAGTTCAGTAGTCTCAAGTACATTCACGCTATTGTGCAACCAATCTCCAGAACTCCTCACCTTGCAAAACTGAAACTGTACCCAATAAATAGCAATTCCCCCTTTCTCCTCCCTGCAACTACCATTTTACTTTTCATCTCTATTTGACTGTTCTAGGTACCTCTGAGAAATAGAATTCATGCAGTATTTGTCCTTTGGGGACTGGCTTATTTCACTAGCATAGTATACTCAAGGCTCGTCTGTAGCAGGTGTCAGCATTTCCTTCCTTTTTAAGGCTGAACAATATTCCATCATATGTATGAACTGCATTTTATTTATTCATTATCTGCTAATAGATATTTGAGTTACTTCTATCTTTTGGCTATTGTGAATAATGCTGCTACAAGCATGAGTATATTAATTTCTTATAAACTTTTATCTGATCTCTTTTTTCACCCCCATTTGCACTCCAACTTTCAGGGATGACTGGTATCTCTAACAAGGGAGCCTTTCTGGGGGCGCCTGGGTGACTCAGTTGGTTGGGCATCTGACTTCAGCTCAGGTCATGATCTCATGGTTTGTGAGTTTGAGCCCTGCGTCAGGCACTGGTGATAACAGCTCAGAGCCTGAAGTCTGCTTCAGATTCTGTGTCTTCCTCCCTCTGCCCCTCCCCTGCTCACACTTTGTCTCTCTCTCAAAAAATAAATAAATAAATAAATAAATAATAAACAAACATTTAAAAATTAAAAACAAAAAAACAAAAAACAAGGGAGACTTTCTAGGGCACTGTGATGCCAGTCAGCTTTCTACTGGGCTCCTCTGCGACTGGCTTAGGTCTCCGCTTTCTCCGGTCTGCAATGAATCAGTAACTATTGTCCTTCCGCTTTTTAACTTCAAAATATTTTGTTGCCATTTTCTCCTTTCTGTCTTCTTTGTATTTGAGTGTTTATGTCTTAAAAGGAGATAGTTTACTATCATTTTAGTGCGGTTTCAGGAGGGAGACAAGGTAAATATGAGTGTACCTCCATATTTACTCAGAGTCTCTAAACTGTGTTACTTTTAAAAATTATTTCAGAGAGAGAGAGAGGTGGAGAAGGACAGAGAGTAAAAGAGAGAGAGAAACTTAAGCAGGTGGAGCCCAACTCGGGGCTCTATCCCATGACCCTGGAATCATGACCTGAGCTGAAATCAAGAGTCAGACACTCAACAGACTGAGCCACTCAGGCGGCCCTAAATTGTGTTACTTCTGAGTAATATAATTGCTGATTTTTTTCCATAAAAAATCAGTGGCTTCCAATATTTTAAATATTATTTCCTTAGTGTAAATATAGGTGTGGTTGTGAAAAACAGTTTGGCAGTTCCTCAAAAAGCTGATTATAGAGTTACCATATCACCCAATGATTACACTCCAAGGTCAAAAAGATTATAAACATATGTCCACACAAAACGTATACATGAATGTTCATAGCAGCATTATTCATAATATCTAAAAAGTAGAGACAATTCAAATGTTCTTCGGCAGAGGCCTGAAAAAAAACCAATGTGGTATATTCATACAATGGAATATTGTACAACCACAACAATAAATGTACAATATGGATGAACTTTGAAAACAGCATGCTATGTAAAAGAAACCAGACACAAAAGATCACATATTGTATGATTCCATTTACATGAAATATCTAGAACTTGCAAATCTATACAGAAAGAATATAGACAAGTAAACTAGTGATTGCTAGGGGATAGGAAGGAGGGAGACATGGGGACTGACTGCTTGGGCACAGAATTTCTTTTTGGTGATGAAAATGTTCTGGAATTAGATGGTAATAATGGTTGCATAACACTGGGAATATACTTGAAACCACTGAATTGTATATTCATTTACCACCATTTAAGACGGTGAATTTTATGGTATGTGAATTATATCTCAATATAAATATTAAATATTTATATTTAATAAATATTACATATAAACATATTACATATTAAATATATTTATATAAATGTTTATATTATTTATACATAATATAAATATATTTTTATACATAATATTTATAATATTATACCTCAAAACTTTTTTAAACGTTTGTGGTTGAGAATAGGAGTGAAAGCTAGGACAAACAAAATTTAAATAAGGGACATAAAACTTCAATAGTGCATCAAATTCTCTTTTAGTCATGGATTGTGGTGAGATGGAATGCAAAGATTGGGATCTACATTGTAGGCTAAACTTCTGTAGCTCACATATCAGTTAACCATCACATGGCTGGGACTGGCCCTGATGCTAACAAAGGAAGGTGCTGTGGTAGGCAGCAGAGGAATAAGTAGGCAAAACCACAAACGGAAATGAAAAAGCCAGGGTTCTAGTCTCAACTCTGTCCCGTGCGTCTCTTTTTCCCATCTATAAAGTGAGAAGGTTGGATTAAATCCTGAGCCCTACCCGGGTAAGATGTAGTAGCTTTGGTTTGGGCCCCAGAAATCTATTGTTGTTGTTGTTTAAAGTTCCCAAGTGAGGGGCACCTAGATGGCTCAATCGGTTAAGCATCCAACTTCAGTTCAGGTCATGACCTGACAGTTCATGATTTCCAGCCCCAGATGGGGTTCTCTGCTGACAGTTCAGAGCCTGGAGCCTGCTTCAGATTCTTTGTCTCCCTCTTCTCTCTGTCCCTCCCCCACTTGTGTTCGGTCTCTCTCTCTCAAAAATAAATAAAAATAAAACATTAAAAAAACTTTAGGTTCTCATGTGATTTTTTAATTAAAACAATTTTTTCATTTATTTTTGAGAGAGAGATGGAGCACAAGCAGGGGAGGGGAGAGAGAGGGAGACACAGAATCTGAAGCACGCTCCAGGCTCTGAGCTGTCACCACAGAGCTCGATGTGGGGCTCAAACCTGTGAACCACAACATTATGACCTGAGCTGAAGTCAGACACCTAACCAACTGAGCCACCCAGGCGCCCTCTCCCCCACCCCCCAGTGATTCTAATGCTCATCTAGGTTTGGAAATCTCTTTTCAGAAAATGGAGTGTTGTTTTTTTTGTTGTTTTGTTTTACAAATAGTTTATTGTCAAGTTGGTTTCCATATAACACCCAGTGCTCATCCTCACAAGTGCCCTCCTCCATGCCCATCTCCCCCCCCACCAACACCCATCAGTCCTCAGTTTGTTCTCAGCATTCAAGAGTCTCTCATGGTTTGCCTCTCTCCCTCTCCCCCACTATTTCCTCCCTTCTTCTCCCCCATGGTCCTCCATTAAGTTCCTCCTAATCCTCCTATAAGTGCAAACATATAGTATTTGTCCTTCTCTGCCTCACTTATTTCGTTCAGCATAACACCCTCAAGGTCCATCCATGTTGCTACACATGGCCAGATTTCATTCTTTCTCATTGCCATATAGTATTCTATTGTATAGATAAACCACATCTTCTTGATCCATTCGTCCGTTGATGGACACTTAGGCTTTTTCCATGTTTTGGCTATTGTTGAGAGTGCTGCTATGAACATTGGGGCCCATGTGTTCCTATGCATCAGCACTCCTATCTCTCTTGGGTAAATTCCTAGCAGTGCTATTGCTGGGTCATAGGGGAGTTCTATTGTTAATTTTTTGAGGAACCTCCACACTGTTTCCTAGAGGGGCTGCACCAGTTTACATTCCCACCAACAGTGTAGGAGGGTGCCCATTTCTCCACATCCTCGCCAGCATCTAGAGTCCTCTGATTTGCTCGAAAATGGAGTGTTCTGATGATGATTTTTTTAAAAAGTGTCGGGGCACCTGGGTGGCTCAGTCAGTTAAGCATCCGGCTTCAGCTCAGGTCATGATCTCACAGTTGGTGGATTTGAGCCCTGCATCGGGCTCTGTGCTGACGGCTAGCTCAGAGTCTGGGGTCTGCTTCGGATTCTGTGTCTCCCACTCTCTCTGACCCTTCCCTGCTCGCGCTATCTCTCTCTCTCTCTCTCTCTCAGAAATAAATAAAACATTAAAAAAAATTTTTTAAGTGTCAAACTGTGTGTGGTCTGGAACTCTTTGAAGTTCTGAAATTCTTATTGTGAAAGGTCGACAGAGGAACAAGTTCAGACACCCCGTCATATGTTAAGTATATTTGCCAATAGGAAGCTTGTAACAAATATATTCTAAACCAGAACTGGGTAACAAGCCCATTCATTTAGGACCCTATTTAAAAGGGTTAGGTTAGGGGACGCCTGGGTGGCTCAGTTGGTTAAGCATCCAGCTCCGGCTCAGGTCATGATCTTGCATTTGTGAGTTTGAGCCCCACATCAGGCTCTGTGCTGACAGCTCAGAGCCTGGAGCCTGCTTCAGATTCTGTGTCTCCTTCTCTCTCTGCCCCTCCCCCAGTCACTCTCTGTCTCTCAAAAATGAATAAATGTTTAAAAAAGATTTAAAAAAAAAGCTCTTTAGGGACTGATAGGAAAGATCTCAGATATGTTGCAGGGTTTGTTTGGGGGTTTTTTTTGATTGTTTTTTAAAGAACTTTATTATATTATTATTTTTAAATAGGCTCCACACACAACATGGGGGTGGAACTCACGACCCTGTGATCAAGAGTTACAACTGAGCCAGTCAGGCACCCCTCCAAGGTGCATTGTTAATGAAAAAAGCCAGTTGAAAAAGCAGTGGGCTACAAGTTATATACAGGCACACTTCAGAGATATTCTGGGTTTAGTTCCAGACCATTGCAATATGGCAAATGTTGCAATAAAGTGGCTCAAGTGAATTTTTTGGTTTCCCAATGCATATAAAAATTATGTTTATACTATACTGTAGTCTCTTAAGTGTGCAATAGAATTATGTCTTAAAAAACAATGTATATACTTTAATTTTAAAATACCTTATTGCTGGGATGCCTGGATAGATCAGTCGGTTAAGCATCCAACTCAATTTCAGCTCAGGTCATCTCCACACAGTTTGTGGGATCCTGCCCTATGCCAGGCTTTGAGCTGAGAGCACAAAGCCTACTTCAGATTCTCTCTCTCTCTCTTTCACTCTGCCCTTCCTCTGCTCATGGTCCCTCTTTCCCTCAAAATAAACATTTTTTAAAAATAAAAAGATAAAAATATCTTAATGCTAAGAAAAACGCTGTAACCATCATTGGAGCTTTCAGTGAGCCATAATCATCGATCACAGATGACCCTGACAAATATAATAATAATGACAAAGTTTGAACTATTCCAAGAATTAACAAAATGTGATGCAGAGACATGAAGTGAGCAAATGCTGCTGGAAAAGTGGTACCGATAGAGTTGCTCGACACGGGGTGACCATAAATCTTCAATCTGTGAAAAATACACTATCTGCAAAGCACAATAAAGCAAAGAACTATAAAATGAGATATGCCGATACATCCCCATAACAAAACTGGAGTTCTGGTACACTTGATTTCTCCCAGATAAGGGAACAGAGTTAGAGCTGTGGACCACACAGTCTGGAAATTAGGGAGAGAGATTTTTCACAATATTTCCTTAGACCTTTTTGATTTTGAATGGTGTGGCCATATTGTTTATTTTTCAAAACCAAATTAAGTTAAAAATTTAAAAAGGGAGAGTCCTCCAAATACGTTGGAATTTATGGATTTAGATTCTGTCTCCTTAACACCACTGTCACCCATCCAGTTGTCTCTCACAAAGCCCTTGAGGATCTCCCTACTGCTTTTTACGTCAATTTCAGATTCATCAACATGGCATTCACAGACCTCATGATCTGGCCCTTTTCAACTTTCTCTCTCTGCCTTCTTTTCCAAAACCCTCTAGTTCCAGGCTGCTGACTTCCTTCCGACTCTCCAATGGGGCCAGGTTTCTCACCTCCATGACACTGTTCAGGTTTTCTCTACTCGGATCCCCCTTCTTTCCCTAACCTTCCAGTTCAATTCCACCGTTGTTCCAGGATTCAACTCATGTGTTACTTCTTCTAGGAAGTACTTCCTGCCCCTCTTCCAAGGTGAGTTAGACAACACCTCATTTATTGAGTCTTGTCTAAAGATTGTCAAGACTTCTGGCCAGGACCCCTACTAGGTGCTTGTAGGTACAAAAATCAAAAATATAGCCTCTGCTCATAAGAAAACAGTAGATTAGTGGAAAGGTACCCATTAGGATAAGATCAGTGTCTCCTCACAGAGTTTTAAGCCCTCGGACTGATGAGTCAACTTGAATGTGGAATTTTCAGTCTTTAAACTGACTGAATAGTTTCTGCCTTCCTCCCCTGTCCTTCTGGGACACTGTGCACACAGCAGCCAGAATATTACCATACTGTAGTACAGAACTCAATTGTCTAGTTTATCTCCTCTACCAGATTTTGTGCTCTAAGAGTGGGGAGTAAAAAAAAAAAAAAAAAAAAAAGGTTACGTCAAGTTGGTGGAATTATAATCAGGTCTTGAAGAATGGAGATAATTCCAGCCCTGGTAAATGTGGGGGCGGAGGGACATTCCAGCTGGAGGGAACAGGGTGAGCAAAGAAGAGATGTGGCAAGATCAAAGAAGACACATGGTTCCCTGTAGCTGTAATGAAGGATGAGTGTATATGTCTGTGCAAGTGCTCACATGCTGGGGGAGGGGGTTGTGGGAGAGCTGTGGGAGATAAACCGGGTTCAGATTATTTGAAAGATCTTGAGAAAGAAAGTAACACAATCAGATCTGAGTTCTAGGAAGGAAACTCTGGTGGTGATTTAGAAGATGGATAGCATGGACAGTCTTAGTTGCACTGCTATAACAGAATATAGTAGATGGGGTGGGGGTTATATACAACAGATATTTATTTCTCACAGTTCCAGAAACTAAAAAGTCCAAGATCAAGGTGCTGGCAGATTTGGTGACTAGTAAGAACCCACTTCCTGGTTCATAGATAGCTGTCTTCTCACTGTCTTCACATGGCAGAAGGGACAAGGGAGCTCTCTGGGGCCTCTTCTATTTTTTTTTTTTTTAATGTTTTATTTACTTTTGAGATGGCGGAGGGGCAGAGAGAGAGGAAGAGAGAGAATCTCAAGCAGGCTCTGCGCACAGCTCTATCTCATGAACCGTGAGCTCATGACCTGAGCTGAAATCAAGAGTCAGACACCTAACCGACTGAGCCACCCAAGTGCCTCTCTGGGGGCCTCTTTCAGGGCACTGGCACATTCATGAGGGCTCTGCTAAAAGGGCCCACCTCCCAAAGGTCCCACCTCCCAAAGGTCCCACCTCCAGCCATCATCAATCATACTGGGCATTAGGATTTCAACTTATAAATTTTGGAGGGACACAAATTCAGTCTGTAGCAGGGGAAGAGATAGGCAACAGGGAGATCTGTCAGGGGTCAGCAGGACTGGTAACTAATTGAACATGGAGAGTGAAGGGGAGACTCTTACTTGACCTTCCTTTCAGTCTCCATGTACACCAAATCCCCTGCCATTGACTTTACCACCTCAACTGCCACTGCCTTAGCTTAGTATTCCCCATCTTGGCCTCTGGTCTAGGGCAGGCTGTAAATCTTCATACCTTCTACTTATACAGTCTACACTGCTAAAGAAAATATATCTATATAACAGCTTTATCAAGATATAATTCACATGCAAAAAAAGATATAATTTATATACTATACAGGGTACCTGGGTGGCTCAGTCGGTTAGGTGTCCGACTCTTGATTTCAGCTCAGGTCATGATCCCAGAGTTATGGGATAGAGCCCCTCACTGGGCTCTGTGCTGGGTGTGGAGCCTGAATTAGATTTTCTTTCTCCCTCTGCCCCTCCCCACCAATAAAACAAAATTAAATTAAAATTTGCATACTATACAATTTACTCACTTAAGGTATACATTTCAGTGGTTTTTAGTATATTGAGAGTTGTGCAACCACACCACAATCAGCTTTAAAACATTTTTATAAGCCCCTGAAGAAATCCCACATCTTTTCGCTGTCACTCCCCAATGTTGCCATTCTTCCCAGACCTAGGCAACTACTCATTTACTTTCTGTCTCCACAGATTTGTCTATTCTGACATTTCATATAAATGAAATCATACGAGTGGTCTTTTTTGTGCCTGGATTCTTTCACTTAGCATGTTTTCCAGAGTCATCCAAACTGTCAAATAATGTTCCATTGTATGGGTATACTGCATTTTGTTTACCTGTTCATCAGTTGATGGAAATTTGAATTATTTCTACTTTTTTTTAAGTTTATTTATTTATTTTGAGAGATAGAGGGAGAACACAAGTGGGGAAGGGCAGAGAGAGAATCTCCTCTGCCAGGTTCCAGCCCAATGTAGGGCTTGAACTCACAACTGTGAGATCATGACTTGTGCCGAAATCAAGAATTGGACATTTGGGGCTCCTGGGTGGCTTAGTCGGTTAAGTGTCCGACTTTCGCTTAGGTCATGATCTCGCAGTTCATGGGTTCGAGCCCCGCGTTGGGCTCTGTGCTGACTGCCGGCTCAGAGCCTGGAGCCTGTTTCAATCTGTGACTCCCTCTCTCTCTGACCCTCCCCTGCTCATGCTGTCTCTCTCTCTCTCTCCTAGAAATAAATAAAATATTTTAAAAAATTAAAAAAAAAAAAAGAATTGGACATTTAACTGACTGAACCACCCTGCCCCCCCAACCCCTGCTAATTTTTAAATTGAGTACAGTTAACATACAGTGTTATATTAGTTTCAGGTGTATTATATAATAATTCAGCAACTCTATACATTACTCAGTATTCAGGGTAAATGTACTCTTAATCCCCTTTATCTATTTCACCTACTTTTTGATTGTTATGCATAATTATGTTGCTATGAACATTCATGTACAAGTTTCTGAGTAGACATATGTTTTCAATTCATGTGGGTATATACCTAGAAGTGGAATTGCTGAGGCTTATTTGAGTAACTACCAGACTATCTCCAAGCAGCTGCACCATTTTAACATTCCCACTAGGAGGGTATGAGGGTTCCAATTTCTCTGCATCCTCACCAATACTTATTCTCTACCTTTTTTCAAATTATAGTTATCCTACTGGGTGTAGACGGGTATCTCACTGATTTGGGGTTTTGATTTGCATTTCTCTAATGACTAATGATGTTGAGCATGTTTTCATGTGTTTATTGGCCATTTGAATACCTTCTTTAGAGAAATGTCTATTAAGATCCTTTGCTCATTTTTAATTCGGTTGTCTTATAATATTGAATTGTAATAGTTCTTTATATATTCTTGATACAAACTGTTTATCAGATACATTACTTGGAAAAAGTATTCTCCCATTCTGTGTGCTGGCCTTTGTTTTTGTCTTTGTTTTTTGTTTTTTGAGGATTTCATTTAAATGTTTTAAAATGTTTATTTATTTTGAGAGAGGAGAGAGAGCATGAATGGGGGAGGGGCAGAGAGAGAGAGGGACATGGAGAATTCCAAGCAGGCTCTGCACTGTCAGCACAGAGCCTGACGTGGGCCTCGAACCCAAAAACTGTGAAATCATGACCTGAGCCAAAATCAAGAGTCAGATGCTCAATTACTGAGCCATCCAGGTGCCCATAAGATTTTAATTTTAAGTAATCTCTACACCGAACGTAGGGATCAAGAGTCACATGCTCCACCGATTGAGCCAACCAGGAGCCCCAGTCTTTTTGCTTTTTGATGATGTCCTTTGAAACACTAAGTGTTTAATTTTGATGAAGCCCAATTTATTTTTTCTTTGTTTGCTTATGCTTTTGGTATCAAATCTAAGAAAGCTTTCCCAAATGTAAGGTCACAAAGATTTATGCCTGTATTTTCTTCTAGGTGTTTTATAGTTTTAATTCTTACATTTAGATCTTTGGTCCATTTTGAATTAATTTTTGTGTATGGCGTGATTTAGGGGTCGAACTTCATTCTTTCACATGTAGATATCCAGCTGTCCTATTAATATTTATTGAAAAGACTATTCTTTCCCTCATTTGGTTTTCTTGGCATCCTCGTTAAAAATCAATTTACCAAAAATATAAGGGCTTATTTCTGGATTTCCAATCCTATTCCATTGATCCGTATGTTTATCCTTATGCCAGTACCACACTATATTGCTTATTGTAGATTTGTCATAAATTTTGAAATCAGAAAATGTGAGTCCTCCAACTTTGTTCTTCTATTCCAAGATTGTTTTGGCTCTTCTCAGTCTCTTGAATTTCCATATGAATTTTAGGATCAGGTTGTCAATATGTGTTTTTGTTGATGTTTTGGCTAGTAGTTCTCCCCATTATTGAAAGAGGGGTACTACATTTTTTTAATGCTTTATTTATTTCTGAGAGAGAGAGAAAGAGAGGCAGCATGAGCAGGGGAGGGTCAGAGAGAGAGGGAGATACAGAATCTGAAGCAGGCTCCAGGCTCTGAGCTAGCTATCAGCACAGAGCCCGACACGGGGCTCAAACCCACGAACCATGAGATCATGACCTGAGCCGAAGTCAGATGCTCAACCGACTACGCCACCCAGGCACCCCGAAAGAGGGGTACTATAGTCTCGTACTATTTTATTGAATTGTCTGTTTCTCCCTTTGATTCTGTCAGTTTTACTTCATGTATTTTCCGTCTCTATTGTTAGTTGCATATATGTTTATAATTGTTATATCTTTCTGATGGATTAACTCTTATCATTATAAAATGACCCTTTTTATCTCTAGTAACATTTTTTATTTTTTTAAAGTTTATTTATATATTTTGAGAGAGAGAGAGAAAGTATAAGCAGGACAGAGCGACAAAGAGAGAGGAACAGAGAATCTCCAGCAAGCTCCACACTATCAGCACAGACCCCAACACAGGGCTCAGTCTCTCAAACCGTGAGATCATGACCCTGAGCTGAAACCAAGAGTTGCATGCTCAACTGACTGAGCCACCCAGGTGCCCCCATTTTTTTCTTTTTAAAATCTCTTTTGTCTGATGTTGGTATGGTTACTTTATCTTTTTTGCTATTTTCACGCTCTTTCCCTTTTACTTGCAGCCTTGGGCTTTAAGTGATCCTAAGTGGACCTGGTCCACAGATGATTGGAGTAGGGGCTGCCTAACAGAGAATCTGAGTTGGAAAATAGTCAAACTAATGAGATTCTCACTGCTTAGGGAGGTGACGATGAGAGAGGAAAGAAGGATGATGTGAGAGAGGCTATGTGGGCCATGAGAGACAGAAGAGATAGAACCCAGCTCCCAGCCCAACCTCAGATTCTGATTTCCCGCTCCAGCCCACTTATATCCTTACAATATGCCCACACCCTTGTTTTCCCCTAAAAATTTCAGAGTTAGTCCCATTTCTTGCAAAGGAAATACCAAGCTACCCTAACAAATATTGAATATTTGGAGTAGAGCCGCAAGCAAGAGAATCTCAGAAGAGGTATAGAACCTTCTGTAATAACACAGTAGAGAAAGAGGAAGGGATGATGTCAACATTCCTGAAGGGGAAGTGAGAAGTCCATCGATTGATAAAAAGTTACTAAAGTCTTGGTATTCAGATGCTACACCCATGAAAATAAAGCTTTGATGGACTTTATTGCCATTCCTTTAGAGCACATAAAATCACCTGAAGTGCTTTTAAAAGCCTGGGTGCCTGGACTGCATCCCCAGAGATTATGATTTAATTTTTCTGGGGCAGGCCTAAGGCATCAGGACTTTTCAGCTCTCCCTAGTTGATCCTAGTACATCAACATTTGAGAATCATTGCTTGTTAGACATTCTAAAGGAATAAGGAGTATAAAGACTGTAGGATTAAATGGACACTTTTTATAGCATTAGGTGATTTTCATCAAGAAAGAAACAAATAAGGGCTCTTGGGTGGCTCAGTCACTTAAGCGACCGACTTCAGCTCAGGTCATGATCTCATGATTCATGGGTTCAAGCCCCGCATCGAGCTCTGTGCTGACAGCTCAGAGCCTGGAGCCTGCTTCTGATTCTCTGTCTCCCTCTCTCTATGGCCCTCCTCCACTCTTGCTTGGTCTCTGTCTCTCTTAAGAATAAATAAAAAACATTTTTAAAAAAGAAACAAATATTAGTCCCAGAGCACCTGAGCCCATAACAATATTTAAGGCCAGTTTGTGGCCCTGTAACAAGAAATAGCTTTTACCATGAGCCAGTGGTTGGAAACCACTGAAAATTAGATCCCTAAAGTGAAGATTGTCTTCTGTTTCTTGAGTGGTGGGTTTACCAGTGTTCATTTATTTTTACACATGATAGTTAATATGCATAATATGTATTCTCTGTATGTCTTCAAATGTTGCCACAAAAGTTTTCTGCCAAATATTTTACAATAAAAAAGGATACAGTAAATTGCCAAATTACAGCATTTGTTAAGTTCACAACTGTGTTGGGTTTCTACGGTTAAAATTAAGGTCTTGATTATCAAAGACCGAAATCTTGGCAGTTGGAATAGCAATATCTTGAGGATGGAGCTCCCCAGTCTCCTGGGCCCCTCCAAATAATTTCTACTGCATTCATGATTACCAAGCAAATGTGATGAGTCACCCTATAATGAGGAACATCTGGTCATAGGAGTTTGGAAATATCATGAAACCAAGGATGGTGTGCAAAGTCTAAGCAAGGAAAAGAGGAATTATAGGCAAAATGAATTGCAGGAATTTTCTAAGGAGCTGTTGCAGGAGTAAATATGTGGGCTTGAAGTCTGTGGGTTCATAATCAAGGAAGATGGAATAAGTAAAGGAGGGTAGACTGCTACTTTATTTCCTTCTTCCTTTATTTCTGCCTCTGTCTCTGTTCCTTCCCCCACCCCCATTTTCCTTTTCTTCCTGCATACATTTTGGCTGATTATACTTTGTCAAACTGACACTGAAGAGCCTAATGGCTCTTGGCACATCGTAGATGAATAAATACAAAGAATGAAGGAGAAAGGAATGACGGTATGTTACCACTGACCTGCTATGGCTGCCTCTCCCACCTACACCTCATCTTCAGAAAAATTCACCACTGATGAAAAGCTAAGTAACAAAACTTCTTTTGGGGATGAGAGATGGGGAATGTGAGCAAGGGGCAGGTCATGGGAATGGTCGCTCCAGCCAGGAACAGGAAGAAAGGTTTTTAATCAAAATGAAATTACTGATAACACTGGGAAAGGAGGAAACTAGGTGGTTAGACCTACGGGGAGGCAGGTATTAACGTAAAGTGGGTGGAACCATCAAGTCTCTGTTCTTTGCTAAAGCCAAGCTGACATTCCGCCAATGGCCATACAGGTTGTTGAACTACTAAAATGCTTTATCAGTTGGTAAATTGCTACCTAGAGTCACCCAATGCTTCACCCCCATCTATCTGCCTCCAGGCCACCAGACCTCCCTCTCAATCAGCAACTAAAAGGTTAATACCCAGCACAGCTGTTGGCCTCCAGGAATCTGACTTAGTGCTAAAGTCAGTGTCTATTCTAATTGACTAGTGGCCATGTGGTAACCAGCTGCTAAATATTTTGAATGTCACCCTCAGCTGTGGCCACAAAAAGCAAAAGCCAAGTAGGTGTGGTAATTCGGTGCAAGAAATGGCCTAACACACTGAGTTGAGGTTTTGGCTTCTGCTTGAAGTGTTGGCAGGAACAGAACAGATGGGCAGGCCTGGGTTCTGCTCGATTTGTACAGCAAAATAATTCCCTAGTTCAAGGAACAAAGATGTGACTCAAGCCAGCAGGTTACAGAGTTACAGGCTGTCTGGCCATAACCATCCCTAAGTCAGTTATTGCCCCAGAGCTCCTAGAAGGGGAGGATGGAAGACGTGCAAGGAGGCTGCTTGAAAAATCATTCAGTTCTCCAGACTGGTTGCTAGTAAATATTAACAGGAGACTTGAAAAATAATGGAGGGTTACCTCAAGCTTCATTAGGTATATTGATATATGATAAAAGTATTCTTTCTGTTTCTGTTTACCCACACCATCTGGCAGCTGGCAGGTGGCAGCATATCTTCACAGGGACGTAGTCTGCTTGATCTAGGGTGACCAACTCTCAGGTGGACTTGTGATGGTCTGAAAGTACTAAATCCCAGGAAACCACTGGTCAACAGGGATAGTTGATCACACTAATTTACTCCTCCATGAATGTCACCTTAAGCTACTATATTGGTGATATCAGGCTGATTGGCCTTGAACATTAGGAAGTAGCATGAATCTTTTAATATCCTGCTGAGACATGAAGGCAATGAGGGTGTGAGGTAAAACCTGAAGAAGTACGAGGACCTACCATATTAGTGAAGTTCTTAGGAAACCACTGAATAAAGTATAATAGAATATCTCCTTTGAAGGGAAGGGAAGAAGGGGAAGGAAATAAAGGGCAAGTTGCTACATTTTATACCCTTTCAACTAATAAGGAGTTTTGAATGCAGCAATACCTCTCTTCTAAAACAACTTTTTCTACTGCAAGAGACAAATGTTCACTCAGTGGAGTTCAAATAAGGGAAATAGTTGAGAGAGACCAACTATCCCAGATCTGAGGCTATAGTGGGGTCAGGCTTAGTGCAGATTGAAACTCAAGCAAGTTCTGGATCCAGGAAACTCTAGGAATAGCAATTTATGGATCTTCTTCTATCCCAGTTGGCTTATGTGGCTTATCCACTGTCTACCACCCCAGTTAGTGTTTGTCTCCTTCTACCTGATTCCACATTTCTCACCTGAAAATCCCAAGAAAGAATCTAATTGCTTTTCTCTTTTTATGTTTTTATTTTTTAAAAAGTTTGACATTTACGTACTTTAAAAAGTTAAATATTTCTAAAGGTTTGTTAGAAAAAAAATAGGAGCACCTCGTGGCTGAGTCAGTTGAGCATCCCACTCTTAATTTCAGCTCAGGTCATGTTCCCAGGGTTGTGGAACTGAGCCCCTTGTCAGGCTCCATGCTGAACATGGAGCCTGCTTGAGATTCTCTTTCTCTCCCTCTCAAATTAAAACAAAAAAAGGAAAAAAAGAAGATGTCTTTTAATCCTTCTCTATTTCAAGCTCCTCAGAAGTAAGCAGTTTTTTTGGTTCTTATAGTTGATTATTTTGGTATTTGATATTTATCTCCATATTTCCAAGTAATATGCTTATATTTTGAATTCCTAATATTTTTCAGTTTTCGCATGATCTATTAACTTAGCACTGTGCACAGTAAGGTTAAGCTTTCATTTCCTAGTCACACACACACATGCTTCCCCTGTCACTATCCTCTGAATATACATTTGTTATGTAGTTAGAAAGATATACAGAGTTATATTTTTATAACTATGTAAATTTATTCACGATTGAGCCATATGTTATGTTACTATTTATCTATTTGTTTTCCTTGGAGTTAATAATTGCCTTTTCTTTTTGTTTGCATAGTTTCCTAGGTATTTATTCCTAACTGAATCCCTGATGTATAAATGTCTTTTCATTATTTTCAAACATATGGAGTGGACTGTCACAGAAATAAAGGTATGTTGCTGTGCCTGTTAGGTGAAGGGAAATTATTAAGTCTTCTATCAGTTTCATCATCCTAAAGAAATCCCTCCTGGGGCGCCTGGGTGGCTTAGTCGGTTAAGCGTCCGACTTTCGCTTAGGTCATGATCTCGCGGTTCGTGGGTTCCAGCCCTGCGTCAGGCTCTGTGCTGACTGCCAGCTCAGAGCCTGGAGCCTGTTTCAGTCTGTGACTCCCTCTCTCTCTGACCCTCCCCAGCTCACGCTGTCTCTCTCTCTCTCTCTCTCTCTCCTAGAAATAAAACTTAAATGTTTTCAGTAGTATAGTCTACTAGTAGCTTCTGAGAGTGATCAAGAAAATGTTCAAGACTGTGTAGCAGAAACTGCGACTGAATATTCCACCAACATCTGTCTTTAGCTGGGCACAAGATCATCCAAAATAAAGTTTGTATTTTTACATTTTCTAGCTTCCCTTGCACCTAGGTATAGCCATGTGACCAAATTCTGAGCAATGGGATGTAAGCAGAAGTGTTATTTGGCAGCTTCTGAGAAACTTCCTGAAGAAACAGATGACAAATATCCCTTGTTCCTTCTTCATCATTCCTTCCTCCATCTGGAGGATGCTACCATCCTGGACCATGAGGCTGAGAGCCACACCCGAGGCATGGCAGAGTAGGCACTGGAATGAAACTGGGTTGCATGGAACAAAGCCACTCTAGTGACCCGGATTTTTATGTGAAAGAGAAAAAAACTGTAACTATTGCTTAGGTTTTCTGTCACTTGCATTTAAAACTGACATTAATGAAAATATATTTATTCTACAGTAATTCATAATTGTAGGTTGGCTGTGTATGAAATTGCAGGTTGGAAATCATTTTCCTACAGGATTTAATGCCTTCTAGCTCCCAGAGTTTTCTATTATAAATTCTAATATGGATCATTTGACCATTAGAAACTTATATGGTTCTTTTTTTTTTTTTTTTATCTCCTCTATTTGAAAGTTCACAAGGATGTGCCTTTGTGAGGTTCTTAGTTGTTCTTAATTATGCCGGGACACTTGGTAGGTCCTTTGTGTCTAGAAATTCATGCCCTTACAGTCTGGGAAATTTTCTAAAATATTTTCAGTGATATTTTTCCCTCCATTTTTTTTTCTCTTGTTTCTTTCTGTAGCATCTATTATTCATATATTGGATCTCTTGGGACCATTCTTTTTATTATCTCATATTTTCTTTCTATCTAATTTTGAACTACTTTTTAGGAGATTTCCTGAACTTTATCTTTTCTGAGGTTTTCATATTTTGCTTCCCAAAGGTTTCTTACCACAACATGGGTCATATTTTCCTGCTTCTTTGCAGCTCTGATTTTTTTTTTTTTTTTTTTTGGAGGCCAGACATTGTGAATTTTACATTTGGGTGCTGGATTTCTTTGTGGTCCTTTAAATATTTTGGACCTGCCTGTTGGGATGCGGCTAAGCTATTTGGAGATAGTTTGTGACTTTTGTTACCGAGGACTAAAGCAGCATTTAGTCTAGGACTACTTTAGCTCTTCTGCTAGGCAATACCCTTCAGAGTGCTCTCAATGTCTTGTGCATTATGAGATTTTTCCATTCTGGCTGTTAGGAACGTGAACTATTCTCAGACTTGTGCAATCTCCAGAAATCGTTTCACTTGTTCCTTTCTGGTAGGTCATTATCCAGTCTTGAGTAGTTTCTTCATATACATATGATGATAAGTAGTCAGCCAAGAGTTGGGATGAGTGCTCTGAAGATCTTAGGGACTCTGTCTCTCTCTCTGTAGCTCTCATTCCAATAGTTTGTCCTGCAAACTCAAGCTCTCTTGGTCTCAGTTCTGTCTTCTCAATTTCAGGTGGGCTTTGCATGGGTTGTCCTCTTTGTACTACAGAATGGGAATTCTCTCCAGGCAGCACGCTGGAGCAATGGTAGGACTAACCTCATTCTTTCCTTTTCTCAGAGATAACTATCTTCTGCCTGCCCATTGCCCAGTGTCTGAAAATTACTGTTTTGTATACTTTGTTCATTTTTAAATTGCTTAACATGGGAGGGTGAATGCAGTCCCTATTCCATCATAGGCAGAAGTCTCCTTGCATGTCTCTTCACATCAGACAACTTTAAAGGCCACAGGCCATGGTATAATTTGCCTGTCTTAGAATCATGGGTCTTCTTACTCTCCAATCAGTTGTGACCAGGGACCATTCTATTGCTACAGTGGGTTACCCACTGAGTGTGGGCTAGGGGAAGACTGGCTGATTTTGTTAGAAGAATCTGTGGCCATGCATGGGTCCATGGCCAACATGCAAAGAACAACCTACTGAGGAGTCCTTTGACTCCCTTACTTCTTGGCCAGAAAATATGTCCATTTGAGTGAGAAGAAGAAAAGGAAGTTTTGAAATTAGGTTGCAGAGAAGGATACCCTTCTGGCCTTGCCAACCCAGTGGTGCTGGAGGTGTCTAGTTGACCAAACCATTGGCATGCCCTACACAGAGTCACAGTGGGGGCCCCTGGTGTTTTGAAGCAAGACCACATTTCAGCATATAACCATTTTCCTGTCCTGTCAGGAAGCATCCCCTAGCTTGTTGCTTCTGAAAGCTGGTATAAATATCTGGGATGAAAAGTTACCATGAAACCTGAACTCCACCTCACCTCAAAACTGGGCAACCCAGAAGCTTTCCATTATTAAGTAGATTTCAAATTCTGAAGGCCTAAGTAAGTTACTGAGTATGTTGTTACTGTCTTTGTACCCTTTTCCCTTCTGCAGTCAAGCATTCTTTTACTTGCCCCATTGTTCCTCATTCTCAACATTAGCCCTTGGGAGGGAGTCCCCCTATGATTAATTAAGCAAGGGTAAATGACTCTGGCAAGATCTACAGATGGTTCTATGTGGTATATGGTACCACCCAGAAAGAGACTGCCTCAGCATTATTATATGAAAAGCCCATGGAAAGTCCCATTTTGAAGATGGCAGCATAAAAGCAGCATTTCCCCTTTACCTTCTTGCAACAATCCAAGGGCAATGGAGAGAATAAGAAATGCAGGTGGAAACACTGCCAAAAATAGCAGAATTCTAGCAGAGGTGCATGTGGAAGGAAGGGTGGCAAGTCACTGCTATTCCAGATCTCAAAAAGAGCCAGCAATACATTTCTCAAAGGGTGAAGGGCAAACCGTGGAACAAAAAAGCCACTTGAGAGTGTCTCAGGTGTTTGGGATGTGGAACTGAGTGGGTAGAGGGGCAGAAGCTTCCTGGACCTAGTTTAGCTCTGAGAAGCAGAAGAGATGAAGTGAATGACAATCAAACAGGCAAGCCGTTGCATGGGGAAGTCTCTCTCTGGGGTAGCAAAGTAAAAGAAGGACTTTGCACTATGAAAAACTCTACAAGTAGGTAAGAAGTTGGATGACCTCAATGGCATAATTAATATGGTAGATCTCATTATCAAACACATGCAGTTCCAATACCCAATGAGAAAATTCACAGAAGTTGGCTATATATTAGGCTTCAAAGAAAGTCTCATTAAGTTACAAAAATAGAACTAATATATGCATCATTCTCTGATCACTATGTATTATAACTAAACGTTAATATTAAAACTAAGGAGGTTGCCCGAGTGGCTCAATTGGTTGAGCGACCGACTCTTGATTTCAGTTCAGGTCATGATCCCAAGGTCGTGGGATCGAGCCCCACATCAGACCCCACAGAGCCTGCTTAAGATTCTCTGTCTCTCTCTGCTCCTCTCCCCACCTCATGTACACTCTCTCCCTTTTTCTAAAATTTAATTCATTAATTAATTAAACTAAAGGGGAAAAATGTCCCTATCACCTGAATATTTTTTTTATTATTCCCTTTTATTTATTTATTTTTTAATGTTTTATTTATTGCTAGGAGAGAGAGAGAGAGACAGCGTGAGCAGGGGAGGGTCAGAGAGAGAGGGAGTCAAAGACTGAAACAGGCTCCAGGCTCTGAGCTGGTAGTCAGCACAGAGCCCGACGCGGGGCCCGAACCCACGAACCACGAGATCATGACCTAAGCGAAAGTCGGACGCTTAACCAACTAAGCCACCCAGGCGCCCCATTATTATTCCCTTTTAAAAGAAACTCATGAGCCAATAAAAAAATACAAGGGTCGCCTGGGTGGCTCAGTTGGTTGAGCATCCAACTTCAGCTCAGGTCATGATCTCATAGATAGTTCATGAGTTCGAGTCTGCATCTGGCTCTGTGCTGATAGCTCTGATCCTGGAGCCTACTTCATATTCTATGTCTCCTTCTCTCTCTGCCCCTCCCCTGTTCATGCTCTCAAAAATAAATAAACATTTTTTTTTAATTTTAAAGAAATACAAATAAAAATACAAACTATTTTAAAATAACAGGGGCACCAGGGTGGCTCAGTCGGTTAGGTGTCCAACCTTGGCTCAGGTCATATCACAGTTCACACGGTCAAGTCCTGCGACGGGCTCTGTACTGACAGCCTGGAGCCTGAAGTGTGCTTCAAATTCTAAGGCTCCCTTTCTCTCTCTACTTGTGTGGTCTCTCTCAAAAATCAATACATAAACATTTTTTTAAAAAACTACAACATATCAGCATTTATGAGGTACAACTAAAACAGTATTCATATAAAATATTTTTGTCCCTAATAAAAAACTATAGTAAGTAAGCACAAACTCAAGAAATTAGATAAAGAATAACAAAATAAACCAAAGGGGGCAGAAGAAATAAATTAATAGAAACAATCAGAAATTAAGTTAGAAAACAAAACACAACCAAACTACTAGATTAAATGGGAAAAGATGGATGCTTCTTTCTTTTTTTCTTTTTTAAGATTTTTTTTAAAAAGTAATTGCTACACCCAATGTGGGGCTCGAACCCACAACCCTGAGATCAAGAGTTGCGTGCTGAACCAACTAAGCCAGCCAGGTGCCCCTGGCTGTTTTGTCAATATGATAAAATACATTTGTTAGCCAAAAAGTCAACATCAAGATTTATAGAGAAATAAAGATATACTCCCATTAAAGTGAAGAATTTCAAGATGTTAACTGGTGTTTGTGTCTCCATGGGGCCTTGACTCTCTGCCGCCTGCTGGACCATGTGTGTTCCCTCCTCACTCTGCAGCCAGCAGTGAGCATCCTCACAAATTCTGTTTATGGGCCACCTGCTAGTCCCCAGCCTTTCCCATAGTACATCAAAAGACACTGGTAATATTTTGTTAAGGCCCCTTTAGAAGGTTCCTATGCCTTGCCCTAGCTCATGCTAATTAAAACTCTAATTAGCAAATGAGAAGTACCACCAGACTCCAGGCAGACAGTAACAGCCAGGGAAACTACCACTTTCTTATAGAGTTTCTTCTGATATTTCTTTCCTTATAGCAGGAGAAAAGGTATCTACTAGTATCTAACTAGATGTTCAAACAACTTAATTAGACAAAAGAAAGTAATTGGGGGGAAAAAAACAGGAGAAGTTAAAACTTTCATTATTTGAAGTTAATGTGATCTCTATCTGGAAAAATGAAGACAATCAACTGAAAAAAAAAAGTATTATAAACAGTAAGTTAATTTAGTAGGAAGCTGGACACAGTCCTGAAGCCCTAACAGAGCACCAGGCTTCTTGGGCACCTGTCAGGAATCTTGTGGCCGATCAACTCTATCAAGTACCTTTTGTCATGGAGGGTGTGGTGAATGATACACTCTAGAAGGAACATTTATTCTGTATTTGGGTTTTGTTTCCACACAGGTCATGCCTCTGTTTTACCGCTCTTGGAATTACTGACTTTGCAGAACACAGACAAAGCGGTTTCCAACCAAGAAGCTCACTTCCCAGAGACAGGAATGAGACGGTTGGCAAGCCATGGACCGTTATCATATTTCCCATCCACCAGAAGCAGCTGGCCTTACAGAACAATGAAATGGTGTTCTGAAAACAGATCTAGCAGTATCCAGGAGACTACACCTGTGAGGCTGGGACACTTTCTCATAGAAAGTGACATGTGATCTCAAACAGTGACTGAAATGCAATGTCAGTTCTCTCTCAGCCAACATAGAGGGCTGGGGTGGGGGTGGAGGGTGGCAGCTCTCAGTATTTTCTCTCTAAAAATATTTGCTTTCCATACCCCAAGCCACTCATGCCCTGTGGGTATAACGGTCTGAGGTGAGGTGCTGTCATCAGGGAACCCAGTAAGAGTTCCACCTGGCCATTTGGAATTCCTCCTCCCACTACGGCAATGGCAGCAAAGGGTATTCCTGTACTAGCTGTGTGACTCTGATTATGAAGGAGAAGCAGGGTTGCTAGTCCCTGATAGGGCCTGGGAGGGGGGAGAGGTGGTTGCCTCCTTTTGCTGGGCACCGCCACACCAGAGGCACAAATTAACAGAAAACCATCACAATCCATATTAATGTACTAATTTTCCTCTCCTACTATTGTATACAACAGGGTTTGGTGGTCGCTAAGTCTACCAACTCGTTCTAGGTTTCAGAACAGTAAGAAATAACTCTTGGCTACCAAGAAATAGAGGAGGAATGGGCAGCACTTTGAAACAGTGAACTCTGAAACTTAGAAGGAACGTTTAAAGTGGCCTGAGATATCACATCTGTCTTATCTGAAGGTGACTTGACGTTGCCTCCTTTTAGGGACACTGAAGCACATTTGTGGCTGTGATAACAAAGTACACATTGGGGGCGCCCGGGGTGTAGTTCTGGGCCCTCTTCTGTCTACATGCTGTACCTAAGCAAACTGATCCAATTTCGTGACTTTAAATAACTCCTATATACTGATGATTCCTACATAAACATTTCCAGCTCTGGCCTCACCTGCAAATCCAGACTATATACCCATCTGCCTACTTCATCAGCTCTTTGGAGGCCTCACAAGGATCTCAAACCAACATGTTCAAGGCAAAACTACTGATTTCTATCATCATCCCCTAACGAGCTCCTGCTATAGTCTCCCTTTTTTCAATAAATGACACCATAAGCCACCCAGCTGCTCAAAACAAAAATCTAGGGCTGCCCTGCCCAATATGGTAGTCTCTAACTACATGTAGCTATTTAAGTTAAAATTAAATTAAATTAAATTAAAATGTCAGGTTTGCAGGTTTACTAGCCACAATTTCTTTTTCTTTTTTTTTAATGTTTTATTTATTTCTGAGAGAGAGAGAGACAGCGTGAGCAGGGATGGGTCAGAGAGAGAGGGATATACAGAATCTGAAACAGGCTCCAGGCTCTGAGCTGGCTGTCAGCACAGAGCCCGATGCGGGGCTCAAAACCACTAACCATGAGATCATGACCTGAGCCGAAATCGGACACTTAACCGACTGAGCCACCCAGGTGCCCCAACTAGCCACAATTTCAAGTGCTTGATAGCCAGTAGCTGCCATATTGGATCGTCAGATACAGTGCATTTTCACGCTCACAGAGTTCTGTTGGACAATCTTTCTGTAGTGAGGTTGCCAGGGATTCCTCTTTCCCTCACATCAACATGTAATTTGTGAACAAATCCTATGGATTTTACCTCCAAAACATCCCCAGAATCAATCCATTTCTCTCCAACTCACTCCTCCCACCCTGGTCTATGCTATCTATGCCACCACCACCTGGACTGCTGAACTCACTTCTTAATTGCCCTAGTTGCAATCTTCCCCACCTGTAGCCACTTCCCCTGTAGTAAACAGAATGATTTTGTTTTCAGAACTGAACATCAGATCATGGTTTGCTCCTGCTACAATTCTTCCAATGACAGAGACTGTAGGTTATGTAGTTTATCCTTTCTTTCCTTCTGCCTCAATAGAACCTCTGAAATTTAGGTGAGCACATAGAAGCCCAAATTAAAGAACATATTTTCCAGAGTCCCTCCTTACACTTAGGTGTGGTCATGTGACCAATTTCTGGCCAGTGAGAGCTAATGAAATTGTGTGCAGTCTCCTGGCATATCTTTAAAAAGACATGTAGCAGGCATGATGGCTGAATCTGGAATAGATCCCAGGTGAACTTGGGAGTAGAGGTAATGCCCTGTGAGTAACAAGACAGAAGAAGCCTGGGTCCCTGTCGTGATGGAGCAACTCACCAGTCCTGAAATGCCTACCTACATTCCTACATGAGAGAGAAATAAACTTCATTTTGTTTAAGCCCCAGTTATTTGAGGCTTTCTGTCATAGGACCTAATTCTAATACAGCTTCCCATCGTACTTAGAAGTATATCCAAACTCCTTACCAAAGCCTGGAAGGTTCTACACGATCAGTTCCCACTTCTATATAATCCCCTCCATTCTTCCCTCACTCACCACGCTCCAGTCACTCTGGTTTTCTTTTTTTGGTGCTTCAAAACACCGAATTTCTTCCTGCCTTAGGGGTTTTGCACCTGCTTCCTCCCCCCCCCCCCCCCCCCGCCCGTTTGGGTTGCTCCTCCTCAGATCTCCTCAGGGCTAACTCCTTTCAGTCATTCGGGTCTCAGCTTAAATATCACTGAAAGACATTATTAGAGATGGCCAATGTAAATACCCAGTAAGTCACTCTCCTTTACAATACCTTATTTTAATTCTCTGAGTAGAACTTATCACTAAGTGATGATTTTTCAGTTTGTTGTCTGTCTCCGCCTCCTAACAGGTAAGCCCCATGAGGATAGGAATTTTGATGGTTTGGTTTACTGCTGGACTTCCACTGTCTAGCACAGTGCCTGAAATCTATATTAGACATTCAATACGTGTTTGTCAAATACTATTTCATGGATAGTATGTTGGTTAAAAGCAGGGTTTCTAAAGTCAGACGACTCAGATCAGAATCATGGCTGGGCCACGCACCAGTTGTGTGACCCACGGCAAGCTGTATAATGAAAACTCTCTGTAAAATGAGATTTCCTATGGCATAAGGTAGCAGTGAATGAAACAGTACTTATAAAGTACTCCCTCTCCTTCTCTGTCCCTTCCTCTGAGAGCAACCTTCTTTTCCTCCTCCCCCTCGGTTACGTGCCACTTCATTATGCTTTTCATACCTCTCTGCACGGTCTAGCGGAGCCTAGGCCTTTGAAATTTGGCGGGAATTAACGTCATCAGTCGGAAGGACCAGGGTTGCGCACGCGCGAGACACCTACTCTTTCTCGCGCGCTAACTTTGCAGCCTCGGCAGCCAATCAGAGTTAACGTCAGAGCCCGAGTTCTGAGGAATCACCAATCGAATCTGAGAGGCGGGCCGCCGTGGAGGCAGTGGCGAGAGGGGGCGGGGACAGGGAGAGGGTACGCAGGGTTCTAGCGGCAGGGTCTCTGAGGGCCAATGGGAAAGGCCTGAGGGTGAAGGCGGTGGGGCTTGGCGTTGGCGGCTCCCGCAACTCAAGGCCGTCCAATGTCGGACCAATCAGAGTGAGGAGGTGGGAGGAGGATAACCAATCAGCGTGGAGAATAGGTGAGGCAAAGGGTTGAGGAGTCTCGCGCGGACGTCGCCGGCTCCCTGGCTTCTGTCAGGGGAGGCAGGCGTGCGGAGGAAGCTGAGGAGGCGGGAAGGCGGCTGTGGTTGAAGGGACGATTGCTGACTTGCGGGGAGGAGGTCCAAGGGAGCAGGCAACCATGGTGATGGCGGCGAAGAAGGGTCCAGGCCCAGGTGGCGGGGTCAGCGGGGGAAAGGCGGAAGCGGAGGCGGCCTCGGAGGTGTGGTGTCGCAGGGTGCGGGAGCTGGGCGGCTGCAGCCAGGCCGGGAACCGTCACTGCTTCGAGTGCGCACAGCGCGGGGTCACCTATGTGGATATCACCGTGGGCAGCTTCGTCTGCACCACCTGCTCAGGCCTCCTGTGAGTGGACTGGCGCGGGGGGTGGGGAGGGGGGAGGACCGGGAAGGGACAGCGGAGAGTCAGCGTTGGTGACAGCGGGGATCTGGGGTGAAGGGACAGAGCCAGAGCTGAAGTAGTGGCTGCAGGGAGGCCTGGGGACGCACCTGATGTGCTGAGAAGGTCCCCTGATGCAGAGGTGTCATAGGGAAGAGAAATTGGCAGGGGAGACAGGACATGATTGAAGTCGCTTTGCAGGAGAAAGGAAGGACACCGGAGAAGGGAGAAACTCCGTAAGGGAGGGGAATGGAGGCGAACCGAAAGTGAGGAGAGTTGAAGGGAAGGTGTTTAGAGATTTAAAGGGCCAGAGAATAACACCCACCTTCCAAGGGAACTTTATGGGGCGGGGGGGTCAAGAAGGAAAGAGGTAGAGTGAGCTGGGCCCTAGATGAAGGCATACTTTTCTATTGGCTTATGCCCATCCTGGAGTGTGAGATGAAGAAACCAATTTAAAATAGGCAAGTTAACCCAGCTTGACAGCATAGAGATAGTGACAGGTAAGGAACCATGTTCCAGCGTTCAGGTGCAGGCTCTAATGTCGCAGGGCTTTGGGATGCTACTACCCAGAGGTAGATTTCTTACAAATTTTAAGAGATGGGAGGTGCTGGGTTGCCCTGTTAGAGAGCCTAATTTTTCCAAAGGTTTGGGGATCTGGATAAGCCATCCTTAAGTGTAAAAGTTTACACCTTTAAGTTTCTTGTTGCCATGGCTTGATCCTGGTAGTAGCATCTGGCAACTCTTTGTAGATTTGGGAGAGTTTTGTTGTGTAATCTGCAGTGCTACACTTGGCACTGGCACTCTTTTTGGTCATGCCTGAGCTAATTTAGAGCCACAGTTCTAGGCCAGATTTCTGGTTATAGAGTAAGGTTCTTTTTCCCCCATAGGGAATTATTTGGTTAGATGCCTGGTTAGCATTCTACACCAACCCTATATCTCTCTTTTTTCATGAGTTTATCAGGGATTTATTTTCACTCGTTTAGATTGTTTTAATACATTGGTTTGGTTGGTTGGTTGGTTTCAGTTTTAACAAGGGGTGCTTTCCTTGTTCCTTCTTATACCTTTAGGAGACAATGAGGGAGCAGTATTATTCTTCCATGACAGATGGGAGAACAGAAGCAAAGAGAGGTTTAGTAATTTATCCACTGCCATATGGGGGTTGCTGTTCTCAGCATTTCTTGTTGGATATTAGTTATGATCATAGCAGACCAGAAATGAAGATCTAGGTCTCCTAAGATAAAGTAGAATTATTTTAGTTTGGTTTTTACCTCCTTCGCCAAACGTCTGTGTTCTGATCAACCTCACTGGTGTGTTATGATTTTGGTCTTAGTGAAAGTCATTATGCTCTTGGGACAATGATTAGAACCTAAATAAGAATGTGTCAAAAGATAGAAGCAAAAGGATAGACTTGAGACTGGGACAAGTAGGAGCAACATTTAGGAATATTTATAGCAGAAAGAGAAAGAATAGATTCCTGAAGATCCTGTTATGAAAAGGAAAACCTGATTATAGAGTCTGGAAGCAGGGGGATAAAATTGATGGTATATCAGAGTCTAGGTCCTAGGAAGAAAATATTTGGAAACAGTGTTAATTCATTCCCACAGCTAACTGTGCAGCACAAAAAGATAAATCACTGACTAAGTGGGAGGGCTGACACCATTATCATTATTTTATAGATCTTGGTTTAAAATCTCCCATAGATAACATTTCCCTTCTATAATGAACATTCCCTCAATCAGGACAGAAGGAGGGTCAAGGGATCTGGCACACATTAAAAACCTGATTTTCTTTTGCTGGAACAGTTAACTCCTTAAATATCAGTGCACAGCTTGCAGAACTTTACCACTTTTCCCCTGCGCTCGTTATTGTTGGGTTTTTAGTGGAGGATCAAGAGGCTGGACCAATAAATGAGGCTGAACTGAAGCTATGTGGAGATAATGAGGAGAGAAATATCAGAAGAAACTTCTACAAGAATGCTGTAGTTTCCCTGGCTGTGGCTGCCTGGGTTCTGATGGTACTTCTCATTTGCTGATTGGAGTTTTAATTAGCATGAACTAAGTAGGGCAAGGCATAGGAACCTTATAAAAGGGCCTTCACAAAGTATTACCTGTGCCCTCTGATGGACCTTGGGAAGGGCTAGGAGCTGGCAGGTGAGCCGTAAATAGAATGTATGAGGTGAGGGATGCTTACTGCTGGCTGCAAAGTGAAGCGGGGACACACAAAGCTCATCAGGCAGCGGAGGGGCATGACTCCTCAGTGACACATACACCAGTTAACATCTTAAATCTACATGGTTGATTGCGCACAGATTAGGATTTTGTGGTACTGGGAAGTGAAAAATGTGGAGGCGGCACATTCATTCAGTCCATCTGGCAACACGTATTTATTTAGTGCCTGTCAAGCCCCAGACATGGTTTTAGGCACCGGAGATAAGACAGTGCACAAAATTGACAAAGTACACATCTCCATGTGGCTTATATCCTAGTGGAGACCATGGACTCAAAATCAATCATTAAATATATAAATGCAGATAGTAATAAGTACTGTGAAGTAGCATGGGCTGGAGAGTGATGGGAGATCATGTTGAGATATGATGATGAAAAGAGTATATTCTTTGTTAAAAATGATGAGGGTACTGAAAGGGGGAAATTCAAGTACCACACTTAGAACCACAGCCAGAGAAAGGAGACAGGGAGACTGGCTTTATTTTGAAAGCCAGCTTTCTGCTGAGTATGTTACAAATATTCCACATCTCTGGGGAGTGGAATATTCTGGGAGCAGTGTGCACAATCCCCCAAGTTCCCAGCTGGCTACACGAGCTGAGGTTGCAAAGTTGACTGTTCCAGCCAAAGTTGAATTTCCCAGGGTCTGGAGAAAAATTTCAATTTTAATAGTGGTAGGTGGGTATGACTGTGGCTTCATTGCTATATGTGTGAGCTCGTTCTCATTTTCTTTTTTAATGAGAAACATTTTCTCGGCTCTAGCAGAAAACCACAGCGTTGGTGTGAGGGACTGAGAGAGAAGCTGCTAGTTTTTGCTGTTTCTAAATTTATATACATGCTGCCACAATTGTAGTTCCCAAATTTGACCTAGTTTTACTCATTTGGTTTTTGTCCAATACCTAGTTTCGTTAACCTAGATATAGATCCTTCTCATTTCCCCAACATACACATACACTTGTTTGTTTATTTGTGTCTAATTCTCCTACTAGAGAATGAAGCTAGGATGAGGTAAAGACTGCTGCTAAAAAGTGATTTTTCCAAAGCAGTGCCTGAAATGTGTTTTTTTGTTCTGGTTTGACTGGATGCCTCAATGGATAAACCACTTTTCTTTAGAAAGAAAATAGATCTTGAGGCCTGATATGTCTTTGACGTCAGGGATGGACACTACCTTTGACACTCAATTTTTTCAACAAAATATGTGGCACTGTTCCCCAACCTGGCTGTTTGGGTCCATTCTTTTTAATCCATTGACCTTCTGGTCTCAGTAATAGATACTTTTCTCCTCTACTTCTACACAACTTTATTCCAGTAATGGGATTAAGTCAGGATTCAGGTGGACAGAGCTCTGGATGAGGTGCCAGGAGATGTGTTTGACAGCTCTATTTGTGACAAGTTCCTAACCTCCTTGTGCCTTAGTTTCCCCATCTGGCTTGCTAGTAGTGGTTCCTAATTGATCCAGGTTTTTTTTTTTTTAATTTTTTAAATGTTTTATTTATTTCTAGGAGAGAGAGAGAGACAGCCTGAGCAGGGGAAGGTCAGAGAGAGAGGGAGTCACAGATTCTGAAACAGGCTCCAGGCTCTGAGCTGGCAGTCAGCACAGAGCCCGACGCAGGGCTCGAACCCACGAACCACAAGATCGTGACCTAAGCGAAAGTCGGACGCTTAACCGACTAAGCCACCCAGGCGCCCCCCTGATCCAGTTTTTTTTTAATGTCTATTTATTTATTTTGAGAGAGAGAGCACGAGTGGGGAAGGGCAGAGAGAGAGGGAGAGAGAGAAACCCAGGCAATCTCCATGCTGTCAGCACAGAGCTTGATGCAGGGCTCAAACTCACAAACTGTGAGATGATAGCCGGAGCCAAAATCAAGAGCCAGACACTTAGCCAACAGAGCCACCCAGGTGCCCCCCTAGTTGAAGCACTTTTTTTTTTAAGTTTTTGGCGTTTTGGGGGGTATTTTTTACATTTCAATTTTTTTCTTTGAAAGGGAAGCACTTTTATCTCCATGGAAGAAGAAGCATAGTGTGGTGCTAAATAACTCCGTACTTTTCCATCCATCTGGATTAGAGAGGTAGATGTGTCCCATCCCTTCATCCCCTTCCACCTCACCTTACATCCAAAGACATAAGAAGAAGGGGAAACAATGTAAAAGAATTGAGAATAACCCTGAGGAGGCACCTGGGTGGCTCAGTCTGTTAAGCATCTGACTTCAGCTCAAGTCATGATCTCACAGTTCATGGATTTGAGCCCGACAGGGCTCTGGGCTGACAGCTCAGAGACTGGAGCCTGCTTCAGATGCTGTCTCCCTCTCTCTCTGCCCCTCCCCTGCTTGCACTCTGTCTCTCTCTCAAAAATAAATAAATATTTAAAAATTAAAAAGAGAGAGAGAGATAATAAGCCCGAAGAAAAAGGCAGAGGATTCTGTGTGGCTCTACATAAGTAGACGGCTGTTTACCATTGTCACTAAGGAAGAACTACAGGAAATGGCTTGAGGCAGGGATTTTAGATTAGAAAGAAGTTTCCTAAAATTAGTGAAATTGAGGCTGGAGGAGAGTAATAGGGAAGCCTTCCTATTAGGAACTAGCAAGTCTCTCTAATAGGGACTCTTTTGGATGATGTTTGGGTCCAAGAACTGCAGCGATTTCGCTAAACCCTGCTCAAAGGCAGAGAACTGGAATCCCAGGAGCAATGAAACCCCATCTGGGGTGTACGAATTTGAACAAGAAATATTCAGAAGTTAGGAGTTCCCAAGTCCAAATCTGGCACAAATGAAAGAACTTGGGTGCTGGGTGGAACTGTTTTTTTCCATTGTTGACCTGACAGAACCTTCTTATCTGAGCAGCTGAGCAGGTTCGAGACTTTCATGAAGCAAGACAGAAGCAAAATATGGGCCATTGTGAGGGTGAGGATCACAGAAAAACAAAAGGTGTGGTATTTGTAGAAATAGTAGCATGCTTGATAGAATCAAAGGGAAGGGAGAGAGAGGCAAGGAGAAAGAACTGGGCGGGCTTTCAGGTCCCTGCAAGTCACTTCACTGCCAATAATTCAGAGCACTTCAAATGCTGGTCAGGTGCCCTGTGAAAGAGAAACTGAAGTTGAAGAAGGCATCTTGATAGGGCTGAGGCTTGAGTCCTAGTAATGTACTTGCTCTCAGTTGGAAAAACATGCCCTATTCTGAGCAAATAAGTTTATCTCTATTTCCCCAGCACCTCCTGGTTAGAAATAACAGAACGGATTCGCTGTGATAACCGAAGGGCAGTGTCTCCTTCCAGCTCTCACTTCTTTTGGGGAGAACTGAGAGTCATGTTGGGGAGACTGGGTACAAGTTGGAGAGTTGGGTCTGTTTGATCCCAGGCCAGTGACTCAGATCTGGCCCATTGCATGACCCTGCTGTGACCCCAGGGAGACCCAGTACCCCTAGACCATTTGATTGCAGCTACTGGAAGGAAGGGGTTCTTGTTTCTAAATTGCGTCTGTCAGCCAGCAATAGCCTCTCTCTGATTCAGAAACAAATGCTCTGACTCATAGGCCATGTAACTAGGTCCTCTTTCTTCCTGGGCTGCCGAGTGTTGCACTGTAGAGAATTTTCCCTGCCCCCAAACTGTGGCTCTAGTTATACATGATCCAGTCTACAGACATCAAGGTCAGAGCAGTGCTTTTTGTACTGTGCTATGGAAACATCCTGTTCCCTCAGATTCATTTGGCCCAAAGCACCTAAATCACTTATTTTCTCTGCTTTCCCTTCATCCTATCTTCCAACCCCCACCACTCCTCCTCCCCCCTCCCCCAAAAAACACCCTCCGGTCCAAACTCAGCCATAGGAAGTTCTGTTGTTCTAATCATCCCCTCTAGACCGGTGGTGGGTCACCTCCCTCCCCTTCCCCCTACAAGGAAGCACACCTCCCTGTTTACACTTTGCTAACAGTTCCTGGTTGTCCTTTCAGGAAATGTCAACGACCTTTTTGAGATAGGCTTAGAATCTGTTTTTCTAGTGTAAACATAATACATTTTACTTTTCCCATGAACATTTCTCTTCCTTCCCCCACTGCTTCATCCTGATCAGGCTGTGTGTGCTTGAATGACACCCAACTGTGTTAAGAAGTATCTTTGTCCAGGCTCCTTGGGGCCTTGTAAGCAAGCTTCTGCTATCAAAGACTAGGTCCTATATGATATATAGTGATAAACAACTGTCCTATTGTATCTCCCAAAGTACTTACCATAATACCTTGTATTTTTTTTTAATGTTTTATTTATTTCTGAGAGAAAGACAGAGTGAGCAGGGGAGGGTCAGAGAGAGAGGGAGACACAGAATATGAAGCAGTCTCCAGGCTCTGAGCTAGCTGTCAGCACAGAGCCTGACACGGGGCTCGAACCCACGAACCGTGAGGTCATGACCTGACCCAAAGTCAGACACTTAACTGACTGAGCCACCCAGGCACCCTAATACCTTGTATTTCAGCAAAGCAAATATTTGTTAGTGGGAGGTGGGGCTGGGATCATAGGGATAGAGAGATCCGCTCTGGCTAGACCTCAGAGCAGTCTGGCGTTCTGAGAGGGAAGGGCCTAAGGATTAAGGTGAGTAAAGGGAAGGATGTAAAAGGCTGTCTGGACTCAAAACAAAACAAGGCCATTAGTAAAAGAAGCTTTGGGAAAGAAAACTGGAATATCTCTGAAATGTGATTAGAAGAGAGTCTTGAGGGCAGATCAAGTTTAAGAGCTGTTGTTTGACGTGTAGTTACAAAGCCAAAACCTTGCTTTTGGATATGGCTCCTCTAATCTTTCCTTGGGGCATCAGTCCTCTTTGATATTGTCTTTTAAAGGAGTATTTTGAGACCCTTTACTTAAAAGCCTAAGCGGCAGAATTGCTGAAACTGCCTTCAGTTGAGGCCTTCAGTGTCCTGTCCTTTGTTAGAATCCCATAATCAGTAATTTGTCATACAGAGGGGCTGCACTTTTCACTGTTCACTCTGTACTGTGTCACCTGTCCCCCCCACCCCACCGCCATCATGTACACTAACACGTACACTGCCATTCTTCTAGACTTGCAAGGAACCTTTATTCTGTGTGTGCATGCATAAGCATGAACATGTATTCTCCCCACTTTTCTCTAGGATTTCCATTTGTTAAATTGTGTTATCTCTTACTTCCCTCTTTGCTTTCTTGATGGCATCAACCAGGACCCTATTCTAGAGTTACTTTTATTTTCCCATCTTGATTTGCCCATTTTTTCCAGGGGAGTAAAAGTCTGAAGAAGCCTCGTCATTTGAGACTGTCTTTCCTGCATGTGCCTGTGCTCTTTCACATCGTGGTCCTAGGGTCTGGTTTATTTGTTTGGGTTTGGCCAGTTTTGTTTTCATCTGATGAGTGCCGTAGGTTTACCCCAGAGTAAAACTTAAGCAAAAGGGGAACCTGGCTTAGCGCCAAGTTTCCCTTGTTAGAACACTCCAGAGGGCAGCTGAGTGGGGCAAGGAAGGCTTCTTGTCTACTGCAATCTCCACAGGGCTTCTGTGGGCAGAACTAGACTTCCAGAGAGTTAACAGAACACACAAAGCTAAACACAAAAGCATCACTACAGGATATATGTTCCTAACTCATGCCAATCTCCTGTCTCATGGTTGAACCTGACTTCCTCCTGCTTCATTGAAAGATCTAGGGGGTGGCTGGGTGGCTCAGCCTGTTAAGCGCCTGACTTGGGCTCAGGTCACGATCTCACACAGGCCTGGAGTCCCATGCCCTGCATTGGGCTCTGCACTTACAACTCAGAACCTGGGGCCCGTTTTGGATTCTGCATCTCCCTCTCTCTCTGCCCCTCTCCTTTCACTCTCTGTCTCTCAAAAATAGATAAAAGTGTTAAAAATTTTTAAAGAAAGAAAGAAAGATCTAGAACCCAGATTCTGGACTATTTCTTTTCTCAGAGATCTCTTCCTGAGAGACAAGGACCCTCTCCATCCCTACCACCACACATTCTGTCTAGACAAAGAGGAGGGGCAGCCAGGTCTAAAACAGAGGTAAAACGGGAAATGGGAACTGGGTACATCTCTGAGTTCCCAGAAGTACCCCCCAGCCTGCAACTTGAACACAGGACCATGAACACAGGACCTTGTGAAGGTAGAGAAGGCTTCTGGATGGGCAGACTCTGCCTTCCCCTCCAGAATGACTGGGATCACAACACATTCTGGACTCTGTCATCCCTGTCTCTCATTAAAAGTCCCCCAAACATTCTTGCTTCCCTTCTTTCCTTGAATTAGGAAGTAGCTTCAGTCAGGGAATTCTACCTGAGCTTAATTTATGTGTTGTTTTATCCTTTCTCCCTCCCCCTCCTCCCATAAACAGACCTGCAACGCTAACTGCATTGTACTTCTCTTTCTGTTTCTCTCCCACAGGAGAGGCCTGAACCCCCCTCACCGAGTCAAGTCCATCTCCATGACAACTTTCACTGAGCCTGAAGTAGTATTCCTACAATCCCGTGGAAATGAGGTGAGCTACCACTGATGGAATGGTTACTGGTGTAGTTGCCCTATTGGCCAGGGGGAGCTTTGCCTCCAGTTTAGAGAAAAATTCTACAGCCTTCTTTTTTGGTTGAGTTTCTTTTATTTTTTAGCCTAAAATGTATCTTATCTTACATATATTTATGTAGTCATAGAATCTTAGTTACACAAATTGTGATTTGTCTAGGCCCTTGTTTGAGGAAACGGGAAGGAGCAAAATCTGTGTAGGGGGTGACCCCTGGACATTCAAGAAAAACTGTCCCTTGACATTTAGAACTCCACACTGATGAGCATTTCGAATTGCCTGGGCCGGCCCCTCTGAGTAAGATCTCCTAGAGCTAGCTCTCCCTACCTGAGCCTCAGCACCCTGGGGCTGATGTCATGTACTTGAAAGTGAGTTAAACTCCTTCCCCAGCTAAATCTGCTGGTCGGAAGACACTGTCCTTGGTCTTAGCAGTACTCCTAGCTTGTGGGTGATTGGCTTACATGGAGGGTGCAAACAAGGGAAGGCCTCTGGAGGGTGTCCTAGAAGCCTCAGTTCTGAAAGTTATCCCCCAACCTCATCCAGATTTTTTTTTTAATTAAAAAAAAATTTTTTTTAATGTTTTATTTATTTCTGAGAGAGAGGTAGAGACAGCATGAGCAGGGGAGGGTCAGAGAGAGAGGGAGACACAGATTCCAAAGACAGTCTCCAGGCTCTGAGCCTGCTGTCAGCACCGAGCCTGACACGGGGCTCAAACCCACCAACCAGGAGATCATGACCTGAGCCGAAATCGGGCTCAACTGACTAAGCCACCCAGGTGCCCCATATTTTTTTAAATTTTTTAAAATGTTTTTATTTATTTCTGAGAGAGAGAGAGACAGCATGAGCAAGGGAGGGTCAGAGAGAGAGACACACACAGAATCCAAAACAGGCTCCAGGCTCTGAGCTAGCTGTCAGCACAGAGCCCGACATGAGGTTAGAACCCACAAACCATGAGATCATGACCTGAACTGAAGTCGGATGCTTAACGGACTGAGCCACCCAGGTGGACCCCCTAGATTTAGTGCCCCATAATTCTCATGGCCCTCTATTTTCTTTTATGAGATGTGTCATACTATGTAATGATAAACCTATTTTTATTTATCTAAGGTACGACCTCCCCATTAGATGGTCAACTCTGTGAGGACAGGGATCATGTCTGCTTTGATCTTCATCCTATGTCTGTGCTTAATAAATATGTATTGATAAATACACTGGAAGTGGTATCATTCCCATTTCATGCTTTCTGCCTGAACTCTGCCACCTGACCCCATTCCTTTAGGTTTGCAGGAAGATTTGGCTGGGTCTTTTTGATGCTCGGACGTCATTAATACCAGATTCCAGGGATCCTCAGAAGGTGAAGGAGTTTCTCCAGGAAAAATATGAGAAGAAGAGATGGTAAGGAGAAGGAAAGAGATTGCTATGGAGACGCGTATCCAAGACATTCTTTGTTTGACAGGCCAGTTTCCAAACTTGAATTGGGGCTTCTCTCAAGAGTCCAGACTTGGGTTGAGTGTGTTCCGCCCGGATTCAGTTAGGGCCCAATTCTGACTTCAAAGTAATAAAGCTATCTAAAAGGACAATTTGTTCCCAGTCACTACCCTTGCAGATTTGATGCCCCTCTTTTGGGGAGACATTAGACTGCTTGGAGGGGGTGCTGGGCCTGTGGGGGTGTGGGTCAGGTTTATAGCTCAGCTGGGGCTATAGATGCAGAGAAGCAGCTGGAAGCATCTCCTAGAGTTTTGTGCTTTTACCTCATCATTTCATCCATGATTTATCTGTGTGTTCTGTTTTCCTGGTGACAAAAACAGCATCTCTCTTCTCCCTTGCCTTTTCTTTCCCCAGGTGGCACTTCCTAGCGTCTGATCTTAGGGCTGTGTGCATGTTGAGGGGTAACTATAGGGCAGAGAAGAGAATGCAGACAGCAAGGGGATTGTTATGGACATAACAGCATTTTGGAATCCCTCCTGGGATCCTCTGGATAAAGAAGATACTTCCAGAGTAAAAGACCACATACACTGAAGTGGCAGGGATTTTATCAGAAGTAGCAGGAGCTAGCAGGATAGATTGTGAGCACTTAGAAGATGGGGTTGCAGAAACTTTTATGTGGGGCTGAGAAAGAGGGACCTGCAGAAACACCTAGGAAATAAAAGGAAGTTGGAAAATAGGATTGCCTGTCCAGCAGCATTATTGAGGGGTTATCATTTGAAACCCAGATGGTTCGACGTCAGAAAGAGAAAGGAGAGAAAAACAGACACAAGTCAGAAAAGAATGGGCTTCTGATAGTAAAGGGGACTCTCAAGATGGGCAGAACTTTGCTGAGTTACTAAATTCCCTTCAGTTCAAAAAAGAGAATTAGAGCGACAAGGAGAAGGGACTTGGACTTCTGTCACCTGTGCTTCCCAGGTGCCTAAGCTGAGCATGGCCCATGATGTCACCCCCTCCTTTCAGCCTGACTATTCTTTCTCAAAGGTATGTCCCCCCAGACCAAGTCAAGGGGCCCGCTTATACCAAAGGCAGTGCCTCCACTCCCATCCAGGGCTCCGTCCCGGAAGGGAAGCCCCTGCGGACTCTCCTGGGGGATCCCATGCCATCTCTCTCCGCTGCTGCCTCCACCTCTAGCCAGGTAACTCTCAGATGTGCCCTCCAAGACTAGTTGGGGTTTTGGGAGACAGGGATGTTGGTTTTCTAAATCCTATTCCCTGGACTTAGCAGACAGCAGTATAGGAGATGTGAGTTGGTTCTCAGCCCTGCTGTTACCCATGTCTTAGAATCCCCTTGGACTCCTATGTTTTGGAAGAAAGACCTGTAGGAATATCACCCAACAGGAAGTGATATTTAGGGAATTCAGAATATCAGCTTCAGACCTGACCATTGCTCCAGGGAAACACAGAAGGGGCCAGGACACTGCCTGAGCACCAGGTCCAGGGGGACTGTTGGCCACATCCCTGTGTATCTCAGGGTTACCTTCACTGACGGGCTCTAAAATGTATGGCTCTGGGAACTGGTGTACTGAGAAGACAGAGGAGTTAGGTGTGTGAGGGGCTAAGGCTTCTTCTGCCCAGGAAAGTCTCTCAGTTGAGGGCAGTTTCTCCCTCTCTTCTCTCTCCACTTGCCTATCTGGGGGCAGCCTAGGAAGCCATACAGGGGCCGGGTCATGTCTGGGACTCCAAGTGCTCTATGTCATGCCTTCTCCTCTCAAGTCTGTCAGTCAGTCTCAGCCTCGGACATCCCAGCCCCGGAGCTCCCAGCCACCTCCCCACTCCTCAGTCAAGAAGGCCAGTACTGACCTGCTGGCTGACATAGGTGGAGACCCCTTCGCTGCTCCCCAGATGGCACCAGCTTTTGCTGCATTCCCAGCCTTTGGGGGTAAGTGGGACTTGGGACGACAACTTTCTTGCAACATATGTACACAGGACACAAAGAATTCACACCCTTGGAGTGACCAGGTTTCATCTGGCTCTAGCTCACTTCACATAAATGACTGGTGATGGTAATTCTGGAGCATCAAGGCTGGGAAATTTGGGGTCAAATGAGTATGGCCAGGATTATGTGTGCACGTTTGACCAAAAAACATTACACTTGGGAACTCCTAGCACTTCCTTTTAGAACACTGGAAGTAGCCTTTTTATTACTTTCTTTTACTGTTAAAATGGGGGCAGGGGGATTGCCTTGTGTTCCATTTCCCCTGGCCTCTTCCCAAAATTCAGCAATAGCCAACAGATGGTTGAATAAACCGGTGTCTAGTTTCCATTTTTCCTTTCAGGCCCCTTCCCCCACCAAAACCCTTTTTTTTTTTTTTTACATGATTCAGCCCAATCTAGGCCCTGAAGAAAATGTTAATGCCTCATGAAGTAAGGATAAAAAGTGGCAGAGAGTGAACCTGGAAGCCTCTGAGATCCCCCTCTGCCCAGGTCCCTGCCATCTCTCCCTGCAGAGGACCCTGTAGAAAGGCAGATGTCCCATCAGTGGCCTTTGGCCTTTAGAATTAGTGTATATTATATCGGTTATGTGTACATTTTATATATACAGCATTTATATCCCCTCCACCTGTAGGCCAGACACCTTCCCATGGAGGCTTTGCCAACTTCGATGCCTTTGGCAGTAGCCCCGGCTCTTCTGCGTTTGGAAGCATTCCTCCAGCTGGCCAAGGCCCATTCCAAGCCCAGCCAACACCCACAGGTAAACTTTGCCCTGCTCTCTCCAGGTCCCCTTCTCTGTTCCAACTGCATTCAGTCTTCCACATCCATGCATTGCCCTTCATTCGCATCCACACCAACCTAGAGAACTAGGCAAAGGAGACAGAGGATGAAAAGGAAGAGAGGGGAAGGAAGGAAGAGAGGGGTCTGATGAGATTCTTGCCAGGAAGAGGGGCCCTTCTCCATTTTGTTATGTAAAGAGAGCAGCCGAATTGCAGCAGGAGTCACGCAGGGTGGGCATAGGAGGTCAGAACCAGGAAGTTCGGAAGTCCCCAGTCCTTGAAAAGTCAAGAATGGACATGACTTTTCCTCTAGTGTTCTCTGAAGGCCCGTGTTGTACACTGCCCAAAGTGCAAGGGCTGGGTCAAAGTCCAAGGTAGTCTCCAGAAATTCACCCATCCCTATTAGATCAGGAGCCTATAAACTGTGTTGTGTTGTGAAAGAGACCCTAAAGGCAGTTGCCCTAAAGCATCTGGTTCCTCCCTAAGTCCCCAGACATTAAGTCTTCATAGCTTTGGGGCAGGCCTGTTACCGTTGCACATCCTGGACACAGGGGAGGGCAGCCAGAGTGCCATAAAGACTCAGTGTCTAGGGAAAGCCAGTGACTGACGCTTTCTCTTTCTCCCTTCCCCTACCTACCCGCCTTGCCCCCTTCTCCACTCTCACTGCCAGCCAGTCGGATGCTAACTGGAAGTTACAGCTTTGGTGAGTTACTCTTCCCACCTCACACCCCACTCGAGGTAGAAGCCTATCTTAGGTCCTCTGAGCCGAGAGCTTTGAGGTCTGGAAGGAACCCTTCAAATTTAGCCATTTTACAGATGAAGCAGTCTAGCAGTTTCCCTGCCCTGCAGCCCACAGCGTGGCAGAGCTCGGCCGAGAGCCCAGACTTCTGGACTCTCACTCTGCCCACAGTCTTCCCACTGTGCCACCGTGAATTGTCTGGTTGCTTTTGTTTCTATTTTATTTTCTATATTTTTTGAATGGGACAAGGAGAGACATTTTATATCGATAAAAGTTAAAATTCACAAGGACATTCTCACGTTACAAACTTAAAGTACCAGAGCAGGGTAGCCTTGAAAGTCATAAAGCAAAAACTATTAGACACAGTGAAAATCTAGTAAAGCAACAGAGAGGGGGCCGATAGCAGACTCACAAGATTTTAATAGATAAAGTAGATGGACAAAAAAGGAAGAAAGGTGGCCATTTGAGTAATCCTTGAACAAGTTTGACCTAGTAAATATAAGTAGAACTTTGTAATCAAAAGATAGAATTTTCAAACACAGAACCATTTTATAATTGGACCATGGACTAGGAGACACCACATAAATTTCTTATTTATTTATTTGTTTGTTTATTTGTTTATTTTCAGAGAGAGAGAGCACAAGCAGGGAAGGGGCAGAGAGAGGGGGAGAGAGAGAGAATCCCAAGCAGACTCTGTGCCATCAGCACAAAGCTCAATGCGGGACATCCTTTAAGCCCATCCTTAAGGCATGAAACTGGGAAAAGATAATTACAATATGGAAGACAGACAAAAAGCTAACAACCATCATGTGTTTTTTTTAAACTCCAGTCAATAAGAAAGAATAAGATAATGAGCAAGGGACACAAGCAGATAATACCCAGGGGGAAAAAAAGTGAAAACGTTCCCAGCCTGACTAATCAAGGAAAATGTAAATTAGGGTAAGATAATAATTTCACACATTATATCCACAAAAATTTTAAAGGTGATAACGGCGGGTAGCATGTGGGAAAATTGGCCCTTTTATATACTCTCAGTAAGAATGTAAATTGGTACAAAAATGTACCAGTGTAGCAAGAGGGAAGTGTTCCTGGGAATGAGAGCCCAAAAGGAAACAGCCTGTACAAGGTCTGCTCAGAAATGCATTCCTGTCACAATCAGTTGCTGTAAAAAGAGAACTTAGAGCCAACCTTTAATGGAGAGAAAGAAGGTGTCAGCCCCTGAGCCCCCTCCCTGGCTATACCTGGGATGAACTTTTGTCCAGTGTTGGGTCATCTCAGAAAGCAAATAGCCTGCAGCCAGCCAGAGCCAACCAGCCTTTCCAAGGCTTCTGCCCTTGCTAGGAGCATCCCCATACCATCTCTGTGAGGAAGGCAAGATCTCCATTTTGCAACTGAGGAAACCGGCTCAACGTGGCCAGTGACTTGGCCGGAACCAATGGCAGATCCCATTCACCATGATCACACTGTGATCACGAGGGTGGTTCTGTGAGTGTGACATAGAGAACCATGGGGTATGAAGTAGGGAGAATTGGGTGTCCTTTCTGACAAGCCTGGTTGTATTTTTATGTTTCTGAGGGGGAGTATGGAGAAGGGAGGTTTCTAAAACTGCAATTGCCCCTGAAAACTGCTGTAAGGCATGTATACCAGCTGCAGGGAGTGAGGCTCTGGAGGTGTAGAAGAAGCAAACAAGAACGCAGGTATTTGTAAGTCGACCTCCTTTTTTTTTTTTTTTTAATATTTTTATTTATTTCTAGGAGAGAGAGAGACAGCATGAGCAGGGAAGGGTCAGAGAAAGAGGGGGATACAGAAACTGAAACAGGCTCCAGGCTCTGAACTGGCAGTCAGCACAGAGCCCGACGCGGGGCTCGAACCCACGAACCGCGAGATCATGACCTAAGCGAAAGTCGGACGTTCAACCGACTAAGCCACCCAGGCGCCCCAGTCGACCTCCTTTTTGAAAATGGGCCAAAAGTGCAGCATCTGGCCACCTGAGCAAGGGCCGGCTCTGCCCTCTAGTGTCCTCAAGGAGGCACAGCTCGGCTGCGGGACAGCCTGGGAGCTCCCTGACAGGAAGGCCCCAGAGCAGGACTGAAAGAGTCTGACCAAAGTAACGACTGGGAGCTGTGTTCACTCAGAAATTCCACATACCCTGAGTCATACCCAGGGAAAGGCCCGGGCGGCTCTGAGAAGAAGATTCAACCTTAGCCTGCTGGCCTCCCAGCCTTCCTGACGGCCAGTGGAGTGGAGAGGACTGATACCAAGTGTGCTTAGTGGCATGATAGCCTAGCACTTGTTCCTGTAGAAAGTCCAGGGGTTGAAGAAGGGAGTGGCTGAGGCAAGCGCTGGCACTCAGGAAGCAGCCCATCCTTGGAACCTCACAGCTGGCAGGCCCTAGGCACCTGCCTTCCCTGCTAGACTCTGCTTCTCCTATCAGAGCCCGAGATGCCCAGCACGGAGAAGGTCCCCTTCACAAAGGGCTTTAGGAAAATACACCCTTACCCTTTGAGGAAGGAGGAGCATGATAGCTCTGGGGCCCTCAGAAAAAAATCCCCAAACTTAGGAGAAACCAGGCTGAGGTTTGAACGGTGGCAGGGAACAGATATGAGAACCAGCCTGGCTTTGCCATTTCTCCCTTGCCTTATGTCTTTATCTTTTCCTTTTTCTTCCTCTCATCTCTGGGGGGGAAGTTTCTTTCGTTGTGAGGGTTATCCATTCCTCCTTCCCCTTCTCTACAGGGCTTTTGCCATCAGCTTTTTTATCTGAATTTCACCTCTGCTCTTTCCAGTTAGCCATCATATTTCCCTTTCCCCACAAATATGTGCCAAGTTGCCCAACCTACGGATGTTTCTGCTGCTTTACCCAGGCTCGGCTGCTGTCTCCCCTGCTCTCTGTGGCAAAGAGGAGTCTGTGGCCTTCACTTACTCATTTTTTTATTGCCCATTTTCTCTTTCTCTCTCTTTTTTCTTACACACTTTATGACATAATATGCATATTGGTCTGCACCTTGATTTATTTTTTAACTGAACAGCACTGCTAAGATTTTTTTTATCAGCACATGAAGAGTTTCCTCATCATTTCTTTATGGCCACACAATAATCCTGCTTATGTATGTACCGTAATTTATTTTCATTAGTCCCGTGTTGGTGAATATTTAGGATGAATGATAACTATTTGGTCTTTGGCTATTAAACAGTGCTGCAGTTAATAACCCTCCATGTGTCATGTTTTGCACATTTGCAACTTCTCTATCTGTAAGAAAATTCCTGGCAATGGAACTGATCTAGTGGGGAATACAGCTGATACAGAAGTAAACAAAACTATGTCACTGCAGAAATCTCAAGTGCTATGAAGGCAAAGAATGAGGTGTTATGAGAGGAAAACCAGGCTCTAGTTCACACTGAGGTCAGGGAAGGCCCGTCTGAAGACCTGATTCCATTAAGCTGGAAGGGTGAGCAGGACCACGGGTGGGGTCCATTGTTCAAGGCAGACACAGAGCATGTGGGAAGGCTGGAGCTGAGAGTCCAGGGAAGGCTCTTGTTCATTTGTATTTATGATGTGAACCAGCCACCACATTTCCTTTGAGACCTTGTCTTATTTCTCTTGACCTCGGTAATAGTTTCTTATATCAGAGGCTATGATAATACATCACATCTGTTGTTATGCTTTACAGATTTCAGAACACTTTCACTCACCTCAGGGGTCTTCACAGCCACCCTATGAGAGGACAAGAAAAAATGGGCTCAAGAGAATAAGATAGTTTGCTAAGGTCACAGCAGTAGCCCAACTAGTAGGGCCCCAACTAGAGTCCATTTCTTCTGACTCTACCTATCACAGAGTCATTCAGCAAACAATTCCTGAGCGCTGTCACATGGCAGACACCATGCAAAATGTGTTTCCCTTCAGAACTAGTCTCCCAGCACTCAGAACAATCAAGCCTTTTCTATCTGCAGCCTCATTTTACCCTCACAGCATCCCAGAGTGGCTGACAGAATCCCATCATCAAGCTGAGACTGAGGCACACAGATAAAGAGGCTTTCTCCAAATGTCAGGGCCCCAGGCCTCTTCCCCAGAGATGAGATTGCTCAGGATTTCTTGGACTTGCTCCTCAGGCTGTTTTGTAAGCCTCCCACGTGGTGCTTTTTCTTTTTAGATGTGATGACCAGAGAGGGCAGGGGAACTTAAGTCAGCCCTGATCTAAGCTCCTGGCTGGTGGGGGGGGGGGGGGGGCTTCCGAGAGGGGCCAGCTCTGGTGGGAGTGGGAGCCCTAGCTGACTGCTGGAGATCTCTGTTTGGCACTGGTCTCCACATTCCAGGAGCGAGCAGCTCCCAGTGTCTGAGCCTTTCTGCCCTTCACAGCTCCTCCCCCATCCCCTCTACCTGCCCCTTCATTCCTGTGATTGATCCATAAATGGAATGCTGGTTTGAGGAAAGGACAGACATGTCCACATCTTGAGGAAAAAAATGGGAACTGTTAAGTCAAACTGGAGCAGCAGGGACAATGACCTGACACACAGAAGAGCTGCCTTCTCTCAGCAGTGGTGGCTTTGAATGCCAGGGAGATTGAGAATGCCTGAGTACCATGTGGACTAGAATTCTCGGTTGGAGTCAAGGCCCTCTGAACTGGATAATCGGGGGGCAAATGGCTCAGAGAACCCAGCCCCTCATGCCATTACTCTGCTGCTTCTCCCCTGCTCTCCACCTCCATCTCTTCTGCCCCTTCCATCCTGCCTCACTGAGCACCCCCTGTTCTATTTCCTGTCATTGCCCAGGGAGCAGCCAGGTGACTCCATTTGGTGCCTCTCCTCTTGCACCTGCCAGTCAGCCCAACAGCCTCGCAGATATGGGCAGCCTCCTGGGGCCTGGAGTGCCAGCTGGAGGTGTCCCTGGCAGGTAGGTCCAGACCTCAGGGAGTATGCCTTAGGGCAGGAGAGCCTCGCTTTTCCCAGCCTGCTTGGCTCCTCCCGTTGGGCAGGATGGGGTTTGCCATCTCCCCGTCCCTTGCCCAGCTTCTGTACTTGGTCCTGGGTGTCCTGCACGCTGACTTCTCTCCCCGTGTCGCAGCATCTTCGGGATGGCCGGCCAGGTCCCCACGTTCCAGTCAGCCACAGCTGGTGGAGGCGGCACAGGGCTTGCCTTTGGAGGTGAGTCTTGCCTGCAGAGACCTGAGAAAGGGATCCAAGGCCACGAGGAAATGGGGGTGGAGAGAGAGCACACTGAGAAGAGTGCTGTCATCTCAGTACTAACCAAATAAGAAAAGAGTAACCCTCTCTCTCTCCCACCTCTACCCCCTGCCACCCTGAGCAGCCTCCACCAACCCTTTCACAGCGCCTGCTGCTCACCCCCAGCTGCCTCCCACCAACCCATTCCAGCCTGACGGCCTGGCCACAGGTAAGCCCCCAGACCCAGGGCTCGGATTCCTCTCTCTCTTCCCTCTCTCTCTTTCTCCCTCACTGTCTCTCTCCCCCTCGCCCCCCCCCCCACCACACACACACACATACACACGCATGCACGCACCCCACTGTTGGGAGGAGTGGAGGCAGCCTCACTGGGCAGCTGTGGTCCTCCTGAAAGTCCCCCTCTCACCCTTCACCAGGCCAGAGCTGGTGTAATTTTCAGGCCACCTAGTGGGCAAAGATCGGAAGCACCCAAGTCCCAGAATCAATATCAGGAAACACTGCTCCTTACCTGCGCTGGTTCTGAAGGTTGAATGACAGATGTGGCAGCGACTCTCCTTTCCTGCCCCTGAGCAGTATCCCTCCAAGCCCCCAGCCTCTCTCCCTCCTGCATCCCACTTGCAACCTTGCCCCTGGTACCAGCTCTCTGGCTCTCTCGTCAGCTAGTCCATCTGCATTCCTCCCCAGCCTCAGCTTTTCTCTCTTCTGCCATTCTGTTGTTGTCATTATTGTTCTCAAAAACCCCAGGTCAGGAACACAGATTGATAGCAGCTAGCAAGCTGACCCATTGCTGAGTGCTTTACACCCATTATTTGCTTTTTATAGCAGCTCTAGGAGAGAAGAGGGTCCCAGTTTTATCGTTGAGAGAACTGGGCACACAGGGGGCTCATCCAGGGGGCTCATCGTTTGCTTTAGTTGATGCAGTTTGACAGGTAGCCGGAAGCTGTCCCCACTTCCATGCCCCACCATGGCCTCTATGGCGCAAGCTGCAGGTACAGGAAGAGGCAGGTTTGCCAGGCTGCATAAAAGCGGAAGGTCTCAGTCAGGGTACTTGTGCGGGGTACCTCTGGTTAAGGAATAACCATATCCCCATCTCGGAGAGATTTAGGAAGAACTGTTCTCCAGCCTGCCTTCCAGAACTTCGCCTGAACTTCATGTCCCTCGTTCCACAGGGCCCAGCTTTGGGATGAGCAGTGCTGGGCCTAGCTTCCCCCAGACAGTGGCACCCACCAGGGCCTTTGTTGGCACCTTCCCACCACCGCTGTTCCCCCCACAGACCTCGATGCCTCAGCAGCAGAATGGTAAGGGATTCAGACCACACCCTCCTCTCTTACCCCCATTCCCTACCCCCAGGGATGGGGTGGGGGTGGATGGGATGATGAATATTAGGAATATTTGGGAGCCAGACCTCTGAGCTAGTTCCCTTTTGGACCAGTAGGGAGGACCAGAGAAGTCACCGACCTTCCTGTGTCCTCTGACTGACTGCTCTGTACCCTTATTCCCTGACTTTATAAAGGCCCACTCTTTTTTTTTTTAATGTTTATTTTTGAGAGAGAGAGAGAGAGAGAGCACGGGAAGGGGTGGGGCAGAGAGAGAGAGAGAGAGAGAGAGAGAATCCTCTGAATTTACTGTCAGTGTAAAGCCAGATGCGGGACTTGAACCCACAAACTATGAGATCACGACCCAAGCCAAAGTTGCATGCTCAACCAACTGAGCCACCCAGGCGCCCTTAGAAAGGCCCAGTCTTGCTGCCACTGTATGAGGTAGTAGTGCCTGCCCTACAGGAAGGCCAGATGTGCCTGGTCGACACCAATGTGAGGGGCAAGGCTTATGGCAGCTGAGTTTTTGCTCTTGCTTCCCAGGCTCTTCCTTCGGTGACTTAGGGTCAGCCAAGCTGGGTCAGAGGCAACTCAGCCAGCCATCTGGGACATCCACCAACCCCTTCATGGTGAGTGCCAGCAGGGCCTCGGTGTGGGGTACGGCCTCTCTCTGAGAGCCAGGCACAGAATCCTTCTGGAACAGGGCAGTGTGGAATGGAAGCCCTGCCTTAGTCAGGGGGCCCACACTCCCTCTCTCCGACTCGCCTCTGCTCACTGACTTGCCCACAACCCTCACCACAGTAATTCTGGGGGAGAAAGGAATCCTGGGCTGCATTTTTTTCTGTGGCCTCTGGCTTTTCTCCCCTAATCCTCTAATTTGTGGTTGTTGTTGTTTCTTTCCAGACTGGATCCTCATCAAGCCCGTTTGCCTCCAAACCTCCAACCACCAACCCATTTTTGTAGCACTGTGTCCTGGGGGGGGGTCTCTTCCCTGCCCTCTGGGGCCCCTCTACTCCCAGGAGCTCTGGTGACCATTTGTCTGTGGCATTTTTGTGGGTCTGAGACCAGAATGGGCCTTGTTTTGTAGGGAAGGGGTCTTGGGGATGGTGGAGGTGCTAATGCTTTGCTTGAAGCTTGCAGATAAAAGGGCAGCTTCCCATCAGCTTGCCCCCAAGGCTTCCTTCCTCCCATCTTCCCTCCAGCCCCAACCCAGGCAGGAGGCCTATGAAGAGAGAAGTCAGGGCCTAGCCTTGAGGAGCAATGGCGTTTGATTTCTCAAATTATTAATTATGATGACAATAATCCTCCTCTCCTGCCTGCAGCATACATAGTGGTCCCTTCACTCGCAACCCTATGGGCGAAGGAAGCTGTGGGCAGAGACTGACCAACATTCCCCTGTGGGAGCAAGCTTTCTCCCGTGTCCAATGCATCAGTGCTGGTCTCCTTGTGGACAGAAGCACAGTGGGAAAAGTAGGGTCAAGGTGGAAATGAGGCATGGTGTTGACCTGGGATGGTAATCAGACAGGCTGAGAAAGCTGGGGGGGGGGGGCTCTGCCTTTTCTCCCTACCCCCATGGGGCAAGGAGGCCCGCCCTCCATGTTTTTGCTTTCCTGGCTCCCTCCCTCATCCTGGTACTCAGGATGAATAGTTCTACCTACATACTTAGACATGCCCAACTCCTGTCAAGCACTTTAGTTAGCTGTGGTGTCATGTTTGGATACCAGTGTTTTATATTTATACATAGAGAATTTTCTAATATAGTCTATTATATATACACACACACACACACACACACATAGAGACATACACACACACACACACAGCCATTCTCCTGCTCCCAGACAGCTCTTTTACGTGGGGAATGGAATGAATCCCCATCTGTGCCTCGACCAGCAAAGCCGGAGCTCCAGTGGTTGGTGGGGAGAGCAGTCACAAGTCCTGATCACCCCAGAGCCTGGGCTTTTCCAGGAAAAGGCTTTGTGCAATTGGCTGTTTTTTTTCCTTTCTTTTTCCCATGTGCCTCCCCCACCCCACCGCAAAAATCTCTGCACCAAAGCTGTGGCAGGCAATGTTGGAAAAGAACTGCATTTGAAAGAAAAAGGAAATGGCTCTAGCGGTCTTGCTTTGGGTTAGTTTTAGGCACACACACACACCCCCACCCGCCATGTGGCAGCTGGGTCAGTGAAGATGATGCTGCTGTTGGCCAGGGATGGGAATTTCTTTCTGGACATGGTGGGAGTCTCCATCTGAACTGGAGTCCCAGTTAGCAGTGGGAGAAAGTGCATTGGGAATTAGGTGGCTGCAGGGAAGGGGGTGACTGGGGTGTGTAGGAGGGTGCCAGAGGAGGAAGTGCCAGCATGGAGACAGCCTCATCTGAATAGACCCAGTAGACCACTCCCAGGTGGGGTGCATCTTCAGCCCCTCCCCAGACTGTTTTCACCTGAGGATGTTATGTCAACAGCCATGGGGTCTCAGCTGTTTGTGTGGTGACAAGGTAGCCAGCGTGGGTTAAACACCTCATGTGGCAGAGGAGAGGCCCGGCACTCAGCCTTGCTGTCAAGAGAGGTTTGTCCCTTTTCCACATTGCACAGGGACTCTGACCCTGCAGCTGTTCATTCTTGGGATTCACTGGGTCTTTCCACCCAGTGACCTTTAACAGCAGAACAGCAAGGAGAGATAGGGCTGTATTATCACTTTATTTACTTTGAAGACTTTTCTGGAAATATTTCCAGCTGCTGCTATTCGCCCAGCCAGGCATGGCCTCCCCACCATTGTCAGGCTCAGAATCCATCCTGTCTTGGGTCTGTGTTCCCACTTTCCCAGCCCCGTCCCTCCCTCCCATCACCTGGTGGATCTCCCAGCATGGATCACCATCCCTTTTCCCTGGGTTTTTCATATTGTGTCCCCTTCTCACAGTATTTTTCTCTGTCACTCTTGATTACCTCTCTGTCCCTGTCCCTGTTTCCCATTTTCTCTGCTTAGAGCCAGGAAGCCGAGGAAGCTGGTCAGTTGTATGGTAGGAGGAGGAGACTTTTCTTACTTTCCCCCAGCCACCCCCAACCCCTCTTCCTTACCAAAAGCACCAAGGTTTGGAGGTGAAGTTGAAAGGACCCTTGCTGTTTCACACTCCCGTGGTTTCTCAAGGATCTCCTTACTGCCTGGTGCCTGGGCCCAGGACCTCCCTGCGTCCCCCCTCCTAGCGTCCTGGGCACTCTGTCCAACATGGACTCCAGCCAGCTCACTGGCCAGGGCAGGATGACCAATCAGAGAAGTTACACTGGGTCAACCTTCAACTCCAGGACAGAATACTTGAGTTCCCTGGGCACAGGCCAAGACTAGGACCGCAGCTGCCTCTGTTGGCGCAGAGCAGCCACGGTGCCGCCTCCGTGGGGCCTCCTGTGTCCAGGCGAGCAGCGAAGAATGGAAAAATCCCTGGCCTGACAGAAAATGTCTAAATGACTGGGCTGTGTTCCTCCCACCCCACCCCAGGGGGCGCTTGCACGACCCAGCCTGGGGATTACAAATCTGAACCCCACCGCAGGCACACTATGGAGGCTCCCACTGGCTTCTGACCAAATCCTCATGTCCCTCTGGCCAGTGCTGTGACAGAGCCCTGCAGACAGCAGTCCTCTGGCTTGGCCCCAGCCTTCAGCATATCACCTGCCCCTGTGGGTGAGAAAACAGGAGCCAGTCTCCAGGACTGTGAAGAACTCCATTGCCTCCACACTGGAGCCTGGGAGCCATGGTGAGGGAAGGCTGAAGGAAGATGATGGTGTCCCTGCATCCCCCCTCCACAGAGTGGAGAGAACTTCAGATGGGGGAGGAAGAGGCTGACAGGAACACCCCAGGCTTAGGATCCCATTCTCCTCCTTGTAGGTTCCTCTCGCTGTTAACAAGATTCTTCCATAGGGATTTAGAATGTGGAGATCCCATCCCATGGCTACCCTGCACCCTGCAGAAGGATGCACAGGTAGGCCCCTCAGGTTGGGAGTGGTCTTCTCACCAGCAGAGCTAAGGTTCTGCCGCTTCCTGTCCCTGGGGGGCAAGTGGAGTTACCAGGGCAACAGGCTAAAATAAATCTTGTCTAGGGAAGGCCAAGGGCAATGTTGTTGCTAAGGCAACTGATTAGGCCAGTGTTTGGCTCCAGGTTTTTCCTGGTACCCAGCAGGCTAAATCACCTGGCACTGATTACCACTGTTGCCCAGAACCCAAGTACTCCAATCCCTGCTGCTTCCTGCTCTATCCGTACCCAGCACTTAGGGTTTCAGTGACACAAGGTGGTCTGGAGCTGGACTCTGTGACAGCAGCTGTGAGTTCACAAGGACTGGGGGCGGGGGGTGCCGCACGGTGGCCTGGTCGATGCAGAGTGAGAAGGAGTAGGGATGAAGAGGCCCTCTGTGGATAGCTTCAAATCAAGCCTGGAGAATAAGGCTCCAGGCCAGGAGCGCCACAGGTCCTTAGGCCCTGTTCCTCAAAGCAGCACTGGGAAGGGGAGGGGCCTGCAGATCCCTTTTGTGTCCTTGCTACTTTGCACCTGGTACATGTGTCAAGGCCACACTGGAGGCAATGGCCTTTAGCACACTTCTGTTTTGGTGGCCACTTACGGAACCATCACATACCTGCCTCTCCCTGGTCAACATCCAACAATAGTGGTGGCTGCCACTGGCCCCAGTGCTCACATGCGCTGTCTGCATGTCTCCTGCACTCTGCGGGGGGGGGGGGGGGGTATGGCTGAGCCAGAGGCACCTGGAGGGGGGACCTGGCCACCACCTGCCTCTAGCCAGATGCCTATCCTCATGATGCTGGTTGGCTCCCTGCATTTCCCCCTCAACATGATGATGAAAGGCTATTTGAGGATCCTAACTTCCACACACAGTGCACCTTTGGCTTCTCCAGTATTCCAGAAGAGTCTTCCTCACAGGCCTGGGAAATGGAGAAGCGTGGGTGGTAAGCCCTGCCCTCCCAGCTCAGGCTGTCGTGGCCTATGGACTAGTCTGAGAAAAAGAAGCTTCCCTTGCTTCAGTATTCTTGCTATATCTCCTTCCCTACCTAACCGCCCTCCCCATATACCATTTATAATAGGTTTAAGACTCAGTTGCCCACTTCCCCTCCTCGACCTTCACCAACCCCGCCTCCCCCCCACCCCCCCGCCTTTAGCTATCTTACTTGCCATGAGAGTGATAGCCAAAGTCCTCTAAGGCTCCCACCCATGTGTCAACTTCTGGTGGTGTGTCTTGCAGAGTATGTGATGACCAGCCCCATCATCCAAGCAGGAGTTGTGGTCCTTGCAAGGGTCAGAAAAGGGTGTAAAATGTCTGAACCCCATCTCCGTCTCAAATCTCTTAGGATGGGGTTCCCCCACCAGAGAGTCTGCACCTCTGGTCAGAGCCTTCAGATGGCCCATGGTGGCATTTTGGGACAGTGGTGGTAAGAAGGGACGGAGGGCAGCAGGAGGGCAGTGCCCCTGAGAGATGGTGTCTTCCTCCACCGGTTCTCCCCCAATGTTCCCTTGACTGGAATTCTGGTGGAATGGTCTATGCACAGAGACCAATCCAGAAGTTAACTTATCTGAAGAACCCTCCTATCACCCTAAACCCAGAGAGAAACTAAACCTTCAACTCTTCTGAAATCAGCACAGCCCAGTGATTGGTGGCCCTGGCTCCTAGGCTGGCTTGGGAAGGAAAGATACAAAACCTTTCCTGGGTGGGAACGGGGGACACAGGAGCCAGACGCCTAGATCCTGAGTGGCCAGTGTCAGGAGCAAAAGGCAGTGCTGCTGTAAGGGCGGTCCCCTAATTGACCGGACTGCGGACTCTTGCTCAGTAGCCTCTGACACAGTTCCACTCACATTCGCCTCACTTGGTCGCTCCCCTGGCAGTCAGCTCGGATCCGTAGAGCCGCCCACACACTCCCCGCCTCTGCAACCCCAGCCCAAGGGTGGTTGGGGTGGGGTGGAGGCTGCCCCTCCCAGCCTTCCCCATCAGACTTCACAGCCCCCGGTGCCCAGCGCTCAGGTCGCACGAGGGTTAACCTCGCGGGGGGTGGGGACTCTGGAGCGGTAGGCAAAGGGAGGGAAAGGACACCAGGCGGCCCAAGGCGTGGGGAGGGCCGGGCCGGGCAGCTACTGGGGTACACGCTGCGCGTAGCAAGAGGCCACCGCAGACCCCAGGCCCCAAACTTCAAGTCGGAAGCTGAGGTGAGACGCTGGGCATAAAGACAGGTGGCAACCTGTTAGGACGCTGCCCCCCTCCCTGGAAACGGCCACCTCCACCCTACCGAGTCTCAAGCCCCTACTGCGGCCACTATATTGCCTTTGGCCCATGATGAAGCCGGGAGACGGTAGTCCCAGGGCGGCCCCAGAGGCCGAGCCGGGCGACGTGCCCCTGGTTCTGCCGCGGCCCTGGGCCTGTCCGGCTGACGTGCGGCTCTGCGGCCATCTTCGGAAGCAGAAGTCCCAGCGCCTCCGCTTCTTCGTGCTGCGCGCGGACCCGCCGAGCCTAGAGTGCTACGAGAGCGAGAAGAAATTCCGTGCCGGCCGAGCGCCGCCCAAGCTCAGCGTGAGCTTGGCGGGCGCGTGCACCATCAGCACGCGCGTGGACGCGCGCCAGCGCCACCTGATCGTCCTGTACACGCGTGACCGCAGCCTGGGTGTGGCGGCGGCCTGCGAGGCGGAGCAGCAGGCGTGGTATAGCGCCCTGCTCGAGGTGCGCGCAGCCGCGGGTGAGGCTGGAGCCCTGGGCAGGTGGAGACGGGCTGGGGGTGGCAGCCCGGAGCTAGGGTTTGGGTGATCGTGGGTTTCGTTTATCGTAGGTTGTCCCTCCCGGTAAGTCTTGGAAAATCAAGTTCAAACATGAAAGGTTAAGACGTTAATTCTCAGGGCACAGAAAATTCTCCAACCTCCCAGCCCAGGAGCCCCCTGTGACCAGCCCACTCTCTCTCCAGGTCCCAGCTTTCAGGAGGACCCCAGGGCCTGGATCCTCGCTCCATTTCAGGACGTCTGGCCTGTGACGCTGCAGCCCAAGGGACTGGGGCGGACACGAGGCCTGGGCAGCGGCCGCTATCGCCTGTGCCTGGGTTCGGGGGTGCTGAGCCTGCTACGGAAGCCCAAGGGCAGAGGCTCTGGAAGCACCCAGACTTCGCAGCCGCCTGCCCTGCGCCTGTCCCTGCTCAGCGTGCGCCGCTGTGGCCACGCAGACTCTTTCTTTTTCCTGGAACTCGGCCGCTCGGCACCCACGGGTCCTGGGGAGCTGTGGCTACAGGCGCCCGACGCCGTGGTGGCCCAAAGCATTCACGAGACCGTACTGGCCGCCATGAAGCAACTCGGGGATGATGGTACCAGTGGCAGGGCTGAGCCACTGCCAAGGGCTATGAGCGTTTATAGACCCTCTGTCTCCCAACCTTATGCGACCCTAGCCTCGGCAGCCCAATCAAGCGGTCTGAGCCATCGCGGGGTCGTGGGTGAGAGGATAGAGAAAGCAACCCCTGAGACCCTAGCGACGCTGGCAGCCTTGCACCCCGGAGAACTGGAACAGGGCGGGGGCTATGTAGCCATGGGAGCCAGGAGCGACTATGAGCCCATGGGGGGTGGCGAAGCAGGTGGCTACATGGTGATGGCGCCCCCGGGCCTTGCGGCCTCTGTCCACACCCCTCCGCACAAGCAGCTCCGTGGCTGCAGGGGCACTGAATATGTGCCCATGACCCACTTTCTGCCAGGGTCCTTTCCCTCGAGTTCCCTGCCTGGTTCCTATAAGCCCGGGCCCAGGAGGCAGGGACCTTCCTTTCAAGGGCCCCCTCCCGGGGTGGGGGAATGTTGGGGACTGGCAGGGGCTCATCCCTGCTTGCAGTCACCTTCAGAGCTAGCAGGAGAGTACGTGTGCATCAAGTACGTGGCCCAGGACTACTTGGGAATGGGCTCTGCCATACAAGACCCGGCTAACAGCCACCTCAACTACATAGACCTAGACCTGGTGCCTCCACTGGAGGCTCAAGGCGACGCCCCAGGGTCCGGCATTCACCGCCCATACAGCTATGCCCGCATCGAGTTCCAGAACCTCAGGGAGGTTCCAGTGAGGAGACCCGGGCAGCCCCGTACGGTCTAGCTTACCTATGGATGAGGAGGGGAGAGAAAACAGAGCAAATGCCTCCCTGCTGGTTCCCCTCAACTCCTCCCCTCACCATTCCCAAGGTAGAGAGGCTCTCAGGTCCCCCTGGACCTGTGACTTGCAGAAAGCTCTGAGCTGCCCTTTACAGCCTCCTGCCCACTCTGCCCCTTCCAGATGTGGTGCCTGGGAAATCTTCAGGAAAAGGTCCCCAAGAAGCGGGATTCTTTTAAGGGAGAAAATTCTAGAACCACCCTCCCTTCTTGCCACCCACAAACCCCCAGCAAAGCCCTGAACCTTTCTCTCCTGGCAGAGTTCCTGAAGCATCACTCCAGACTCCCAGGCCGGTCTTGGCCCCCCTCCCCGTCTCTGATGACTTCTCTCACATGGACCTGCTCCTCCCTACCTGCCTTGTGGGCCTGCTTTGTGTCTCCTCCCAGCCAAAGAAATAAGCCCCAGCCCCAGAGCTCAACTCCCAAGACCCCAAGCAAGAGGGCTGAAAGCACCAGGTACTTTACCTCTACTGCTTCCCACAAGTGCTGTGCCACCCCCTTACTCCCTGATTTCCCTCTCCCAGCACCAGCCACGTGTTCACACAATCCTCCCTTCCATAGAGCCTGGCAGAGCTGATAGAGTTCTTGTTTCCATATACTGTGGACTGTACTGTGGATCCCACACACCCTGCCCTATTAAAGGTGTCCTCCTTGGTCAGTCTGGAAAGGTCTTAGGTCCATGGATTCCCCTGACCTACTGTAGGGGAGACCAAGGAACAACACGAATTTGAAGGGAGGGCAGCCTAAGCCATGTAGAGGAAAAGACCCCATCCCTGTCTCCATGTCCCGCTCTGCTACTCACAACAAAGAGCCTGTTTGCAAACCAACACTTTTATTGTTCAACAGAACCTGTCTGGGGGAGTAGGAGACCCACTCCGTGCCCAGAAGGGGTATGTTCAATGGGTGTCTGGGGTTTGAGGGGCAGATGGGTCAGTGCAGTGAGAACAGCTGGGGCCACTGCTGGGGCCTCCGTGGTCAGATACAGGGTCTGGGGGGCCAGCAGGGGGCGTGGGAGCCTCCGAAGCCACAGGTCTAGGAGCCCCCTGGCTCATCTGCAGGAGGCCAGTGAGGGCGATGAGCTCAGGCCCACTGAGCCAGGCAGTAGAGCAGCCAGGGGATGGAGTGCGGAGCACCCAGGGAGACATGATAGGAGGTGGGAGCAGCAACTTCAGAGAGCCCATCACCTGAGGAGAGAGAAGGGGGAAGTGTCTCCTCCGGAGCCCTGCATGAGAACTAGGGTGAGGCCAGGGCGGGAATGAGACTCACCTGCTGAGAGGCCTCCGAGAGGTACAGGGGAACACGCTGCCCACGTGGCAGCAGAGGATCTGAAAGAAAGACATCTTCACAGCACATCACCGGGAACCCTGGAGAGGAGAAGCTGGTAGGGGGTTCCTGCATTGGCGAGGGCTGCACCGGTTCCCGGAGGAGCTCGTGCAGGGCCACTCCAGAGCCCTGGGCACCAAGCAAAGTACCTGCATCCCTGGGCACATGCTCTCCATTCTGATGTCCTGTTGCAGAGGCCAGGGACCTGAGGTCCCGGCCTGAGGCTGCCTCGTACAGCGGCCACAGTGAGGGATGACACAAAGTCCGGCCTGAGAAGGAGGTGCCAGATGAACAGGTGGGCCCCTGTGGAGGGGGCACGACGAAACACTGGAGCTTGGGCTCCCTCCAAGGCACCTCTGCCCCACCCCCAGGCCAGAGCCATAGGTACTCCCAACTCACCCACACCTGCTGGGGTCCTGCTTTAGCCTTGTAGTTGGGATCCCACGGTGCTAACACGGTCATCCTTGAGGGAGCCACCTCCCAGGCCATCTGGGGGGACAGGGCAACTGTGGGGTGGGGGACAAAGATTAAAACAGGCTTGGGAGTCGGTGTAAGGGTCTTGTAGGGTAAAGGCCACAAGGCCTGAACCTACCTGGGGTTCCCGGGGAGTGCTCCGCAGCCAGGCCTGGCGGGGGCCGGGGCAGCAGCTGCTCTCTCCGGCTCCAGGAGGGCCTTCGCGACCAGGGCTGTGGGCTGGGAGCGGGAGGTACTGAGGTGCACCGGTCACAGCCTCCCTCGGGTACTTCCCAGGCAGGGCCGAGGGTGCCCGGCGCAGGGAGTCTGAGCACAACCATTTTTCGGTGTCGGCAATGGAGATCTCACACTGTGGGCCCCCTATCGGACTTCCCTCCCGCCCAGCCCCTCACCTGTCCTGTGGGGGAGCTCCTGGCTCCCCCAGGGCTTCCTCTCCAGAGGTCGAGGCCTCCTCGGGGTCACTGCCGGCCGAAGGGCCATGTTCCTCGAGCTCCTGCTCTTTGGCCGCGTCCCACCGCCGAGGCGGCCCGGGGAACATGCCTTGTCTTGGGAGGAGGGCAGCGCACGCCAGCAGCTCCGTGCCCCGCGTCCGCGCGGTCTGCGCCTCCCACCTCGCAGCACGCAGCCCCACGCGGCCCTCTCACGGCCCCCACCTCCCGCAGCAACCCGCCCATCTCGCGGGGCCTCGCGGCCACGCCGACGCCCAGCACGTTTCCGACGCCCAGCACGTTTCCGGGCCACGTGGCGCGCGCTCCCGCCGGGATCCCGCGGACGCCCCCTGGCGGCAGGGGTGGCTGGGTCCGCCCATGGCGCCTGGGTCCGCCCATGGCGCCTGGCGCGGGGAACTACATAACTCCGACACCAACGCGGAGGTGACCACTTCTCCGTGACGCACCACTTTCATTCACAGATGGACACACACACACACACACACACACACACACACACACGGAACTACATAACCCCGACACGATGGACACACAGACACGCGGGGAACTACATAACCCCGACACCAATGCGGAGGCGACCACTTCCCCGCGACGCACCACTTTCATTCACAGATGGATGGACACACACTGGACACACACACATACACACACACACACACACACACGGCAGCCTAGAGGGACACACACACACACACGGCAGCCTAGAGGGCCCGGGTTCTTTATTGCACTTGACACAAGACCCTCGGCCACACCTAGAGGCGGCCAGGGCGCCTTGCTGGTTGGAGCCGGCTTCCAAGCCCTTGGGAGGGCCCAGGGGAGCCCAAAGAACAGGGCCAGGCCCAAGGCCGCCCTCACCAGAGTCCTTGCTAGAAAGCGGAAGCCGGGGTGGCTGTCTTCTCTGTTCCTGGGTTCCAGGCCAGGTCGGGGCCCTGAGCCCCTACCTCAACCCTATGGCCTTTCCAGCAGTGCGTGGACGACAGCAGCGATGTAGGGGAGGCCCCTTCCTGGGGCCCCCTCCTCTTCCAGGATGTGGTGGGACTGGCACAGGGACTCCTGGGGGGGAGGGGCCCGGGTTAAGTTCCCTATGTCACCTCATTCTCTCGGCTTCCCTGCCCTTCCTGGGAGCAGGGTGGGTGAAACCCCAAAGAAGCCTGGGCAAACAGGGCTGACAGGACAGTCCTTCTAGGTGGAGGCAGCAAAGGTCAGGGGCACCCTAGACACGGCCTGGGACAAATGAGATGCAAGGAAGCTGCCAGCAGGTAACAGAAGGGAGATGACACAGGGGGCCAAGGCTCAGGGGAGGAGACACCTGTTATTTCCAGAGGGAAATGCTGGAGTAGGCAGGCTGGCACACAGAGCCCAAGGGGCACGGCCAGGGCTGGGCCGGGCCGCAACAGGGGCAGACACAAACACACACACACACACAGGCGGCCACAGTCTGTACAATTTATACACAGAGACAGGGACCCAGCCTGGGCCCCTGCATCTCCTACAAATATAGAGTTCTCTCTACAAAACATAGATAATTTAGCTCCCCATAACAGTGGGGGGACCAGGATGGAGGGACGGCACAAGGAAGAAGGTTGAGATCTACCCTCTGAGGGAACAGAGGGGAGGGCAGGGCCTGGAGGGAATGAAGGCACCATCAGCACAGAGAGGTGAGGGGCACGGGAAGGGGCTACAGGAGGGTGGCCAGAGGCTGGGGGCCCAGGGTCTGGGGGAACCAGAGTGGGGCCTCTGAGGTCAGTGTGTGTGAGAGGATAGGGTTCACTAGTGTCTTTGGTAGGGGCTGAAGGCACCACTGGTAGGGACGGGGGTTGCACAGGAGTCTTATAAATAGAAATAGGTGGAAGGGGCGGGAGAAAGGGTGACTTCAGGTCCTAGGAACCCAGGAGCCGAGTGTAGATGACATAGAGCAGCAGCATGAGGACCACGTAGAAGAGGATGAAGCCGCCCAGACCAGAGGGGGGCCAGAGGGGTGGGGGGGCCCTGCCCCCCACCCGCTTCACAGCCTCCAGGGTGGTCCACAGCCCCTGGGCGGTGCCCTGGAGGAGATCCGAGGGCGAGCACAGGTCAGCCTGGGAAGGGAGAGTAGGACAGATGGACAAGGACAAAGAGCAGACGTCAGCAGCAGCAGCAAGACAATCCCTCCCCACCCCCTGCCCTCACGTGCCAGGCCTGAGCCACACCAACATGCAGAGTGCAGGGCAGGGACGCATGCAGGGCAGGGACGCATGCAGGGCAGGGACTTGTGGACGTGGTTCCTTCTGGGGAGCAGACACCCCTGTGGATGGAACCCTGCCATCCATGTGGAGTGCTCAGCTGAGCCCAGGACGTCGCCACTCTATAGTAGGGACTGGCCCCGGGGCTCCTGAGAACACTGCCCCCATACCTCAGGCACCCCCATTTTTCGACAGGCTTCTAAGAAACTCTCCACATTTTTCCGAGACTTGAGAGCACTGAGTTTTGGCTGTGGGCAGGCGAGAGAGGAAAAAGAAGAGAGTAAGAGAGGCCCCGGCAGTCCTCTGTCCTACTTCCCACCCCGGGACACCACTGACCACAGCAGGTGAGGGCACGTGGATGAAGGGCACAGAGCGGGGCCGCAGCTGGTTGGCCAGCTGACAGAGGATGACCCCATTGGCCAGAACCTCCCCCAGGTCCTCAGGCAGGGGCCGCTGCAGTCGGGACTCAAGGACCTAGGGGGGAGGAGGATGAAGGAGTAGCAGTCAGGGTCAGTGGGGACCCCCACCCGTCGCTTCCGTCCTCGAGGAGACCCCCACAGGGTGTGACGGAGCCACCTCCCCGCCCCCACAGATCCCACCTCTCTCACCTGACGCAGTTGTGCCATCAGCTCCTTCTCGTCCAGAATCTGGGGGGGTCGCCGAGGCCTCACAGCAGAGTCTGGTGAGGAAGGGCCTGGAGAAAAAGGAGGAATGTGGGCTGTCTCTACCACCCACCACCAACTTTCCAGCTGGGTCACTGTGTCTGGCACCCACATCTCCTGCCTCTGTGCTTGGGGGGATTTTCAGCACAAAGGGACAATAGACTGGAGAACTCCCAGGCCAGAAGGGGTGACCGCAGCCCAGGGGTTAGTGCTGGGTTAGCCCTGGGGACAGGGAGAAACCCACCTGAGCCACTCTGAGAGGAAGAACGGAAGAGGAAGCTGTTTGGTCTCTGAATGGAGCCTAGCGGCCGGGGAGCAGGCACTGTTGCTGGGGGCCAAGGCCAGAGGGCAGGTGAGAAAGACACTCCTCAGAGTCCCACGCTTCCCTCAGGCCACCAGGCCCCAGCCACCCCCTCACCTACACAGTCCCCCATCCTCTTCCCAAAGTCCCTGTCCAACCTGGTCCAGCTGCAGGAAGGGGCTCCTGAGAGGCAGGGGTGGGGGCAGGGGCGGGGGCTGCCTGCCCCCCTGAAGCTCCCAGTTGGGTGGCACTGGACTTGGGCATGCCGCTGAGGACAGACACAAAGTGATTTAGAAGGAGTGGTCAGGAGAGGGTGTGCAGGGAGACGGCTCAGGGAGGTGGAGTCGGGGAGGACACATACTTGTAGGAGGCCTGAGTGGATGAGGCCGCAGTACCTCCGCCAGCAGCCCTGACCCCCAGTTTCACAAAACTAGAAAGCAAAGGAGATGTGGGGTCGGCAGTGCAGGAAGGGGACCCGCAAACCCTGAGGGGCTGAGTAGCTCATGAGGGCTCATTTCCAAAGCCCCCCACCTCACCCTGCCCCTCCCCTCTGCCCACACCTGTCCTTCCGGGGGCCCCCCCACACTCCGCTATGCTGCTGCTGCTGCTGCTGCCGCTCCCGTTCCTGCCATAACTGCAAGGTGTCCGGACGCCGCCGCTCCTCGCCAGCCGGCTCCTCCCGCCTGGCAGAGGGAGGGGCAGAGGCAGGAGCAGTGAGGCAGAGCAGGGTCAGGAGGGAAGGGAGGGTCCAGGGTGATAGGGTAAAGGGAGGAGGTGCCGGCTCAGATGGCTCTGGGGTACCTGCTGCTTGGTGCCTTCTCTCCGTCCCCTGCCACAGGGCTTAACTCTGGTGGCTGGGGCTCCTAAAGAAAGACCGGCAGAAGGGTTGAGGGAGAACCCGTTACCCCAAGACTTCACCAGCTCCCTCCCTCCGCTCTCCTGTCCCACAGGGCACAGCACACTACTGGGCACACGGACAGGGGCCAGATCCTCACCTCAGCAGCACCTCGCTCTTCATCCTCCCCAGGCACATGGCTGTCAATGAAGTCAATCTGCTCAGGGTCTCCGTCAGCTGGAGAGGCCAGGGCACGTCAGCAAGCAGATGGGGGCCTTTGGGACCCGTCCATTATCCCAGTCCCCTTATCCCGACCCCACCACTCACCAGAGCCATCCTCCCTCCGCTCCCTGGGCCCACGAGGCTCCCGGGCCAGCTCTGAGATTCGGAAGGACAACTCTGAAAATTCATCTGTTGACTGTAAATACAGAAATGCAAAAATGGGAGTCAGCTTCCCAGCAGTGCTGGGGGTTCATGGGGTTCAGGCCCTTGGTGTCTGCTGCTGAGCCAGCCTTTCCTCGAGATACTTGGGAAAGGGCAGAAGACCACTCCAGCCACCAACTGTCACTTTGACATTCAGAGGCACCAAGCAGAAGGTCCCGGCTCAGAGGTTCTCCCTGGGGGCTGAGACCCCTAATGTCCCTCGGAAAAGAGGCCCTTACCTCATTTCCAGACCACCGTTTGCTGCCGCTGTCAACGCTGTGAAAGCCTGAGTCTAGCCCACCATCGTACCGACGTCCCGGAAATAAGTCTTCAGCGGGGCTAGTGCCAGCCAGGGAGAGCTAGTCAGTCTGACATCGGGCGGCAACCCCTCTCATCTTCCCACCAAAACCCATGGAGTCCCACACTGCCAGAAAAAGGCAGCAAGTATCCAGGGGCTTCCTTCCTTCCCACTCGGAACTTACCAAGGACTGAAACTCGGGGGGCGGGAAGGAGCCAGGTCCCCCAGTGCAGACCCCCCACGCCGCCCAGCCTCTGTTGACAAGTACTTGAAGATGTGAAGCTTCCCCTTCAGGCAGATCTAGGTATAAAGAGCCACAAGGTAGGGGTTGGGGGCTCCCCCAGATCCTGCTTATCTGCAAAAGGGACACACCTCCCAACTCCTACCCACTCTCAGCTCTGTCCCCATGGTCTGCCCCAAACCCACCCCTCACCTGAGCAGGTGGGCTTTGCAGGGGGTTGCTGTCCAGCAGAATGACCTGCAGGTGCCTGAGGCGGCAGAAGGAGACCGGGATGCGGGAGACACGGTTACAGGAGAAATCCAGGCGGACAAGAGGAAGATCCCCCAGCTCTGGGGGTGGGTGAGGGAAGAGTCAGGAGCCTGCCCAAGGGGGTGGGGGGTCTTATGCTCACTTCCTCTGCCCTCTGCTCTGGTCAGCTGGCAACCCCTGGGTCCACCATAGGATGCCCTGGCTGGCTGAGAGCACTCCCCAGGAACAACCTACCTGCTTCCCTTCCTGCTCAAATCAGGCCCCCCTCCCTTAGATCCTGCCCAACTCATGTGCTTCTCTCCTTTTCCCCACCCTGCCCACTGCACACTTCAACCGTTCCTCCATCCCCAAGTGACCATCACAAGACCCAAACCAAACTGTGACACTGTGCAACTCAAAAACCTTCCATGACTTGCAGCCAAGGCTGCTGAGGGTGAGTGGCCTGTGCCCTGCACAAAGGACGCAGGCAGGAAGGGGCTGCGATTCCCCCTTGAACTTCACTGGATAAGCCCTTCCCGTCCTGAGCAAGGCTGTGCCCACCCACAAGAAAGGGTGCCTTTTTCTATTTCTCAAACACACACGGTTGGATTAGTGGTGGCCAGAGACACAGAATAAAAATCACCACTCCCTGGCCCAGTACAGTCAAGGTGTTCATGATCTGGCTCAGCCCACATTTCGCATCTCACTGCCCACTCTCACACCACGTCAAACAACCCTTCAGCCCCTCAGCTTCTGACCTTTCCACCTGTTGTTTGCTCAACTGGGACAATGTCATTTTTGCATCCATCTTTCAAAGCGCAGCTCAAGTGTTGCCTCCTCCATGAAATCTTTCCAGACACTTAGAACTCACTGCTCCTTCCTCTGTGTCCCCAGAGCATTTTGCTAGGGTCTCTTTTACGGCCCAGAGGGGATCCTGGTCAAATACTTGTTTAAACTGCTACTGACTCATAAGGAAAGACAGCCAGGGTAGGAGTAGGGGGAGCTCAGAGACAATGGGTGACCACCTGACTCCCCTCCCTTGTTTTTTAAGAACAAGATGAGCAAAGCTCAGGTCCTTCCCGCCTGGCTGTGGCTTGCCTTTCTCACCACATCCTGCCAGACCATGCTCCCTCCCACCACATGCTTTGCCCAAGGGGTTTCCTCTGCCTGAGATGCAGAAGGAAGGAAAACTTTCCTTCACAAACCAGCTCCTGCCATACCTCTGGGGCAAAGTCTTCTTCAAGTTCCCCAAGCAGAGCCACAGTGCCTTCCCTCCAGCTCCTGCAGCTCTTTAAGTGTCCTGTTCTAGCACTTTCCTCCACTTCTCTCCCCATGTAGCCAATACAGTTTAAGAGTTGGCCCCAGATCTGAGTGACATTATGCACATCTACCTGATGCCCACCTAAAACACAGGAAACACACAACAGTGCTGGCTGGCTAAAGGCAGGGGTGCTTGCTTTGGAGTAGAGGCTATCAAATGTTGGGGTGGATTACAGCTAGCTCGTTAAAATGGGGCTGCTCGGGCTCTGGCACATGGTTCCTCTGACTCAGAATCTCCAGGGAGGAGGTATAGGGCATCATCTGACTCAGGGGTGCTTGAGAGCTCCCACTGGGTGATTGAGGACACCGGGTGACGCTGCAGGCCCCTTCCAACCTTAGGATTCTACAGGGTGCCAACACACTCACTCACTCTCCTTTCTGTGCCTTGTTCCACATTTGTGAAATAGAGCTAATAACCCATGCCTTGTCAGCCTCAGAGGGTTGCCGGTTGAGAACAAATAAAATAATTTAGGGGGCGTTTCAGGGGTCAGTCAGTTAAATGTCGGACTCTTGATTTCGGTTCAGGTCATGATCTCATGGTTCGTGAGTTTAGTCTGCACATGGGGCTCCACACTGGCAATGCAGAGCCTGCTTGGGATTCTCCTTCTCTCCCTCTCTCTCTGCCCTCCCTGCTCAGGCTCTCAGTCTTTCAAAATAATTAAATAAAGTTTAAAAAATAGTTTCATTTGTTTTATACACTGCAAAACCCTAGGCAACTAAGGCATCAATGTTCTGTGAAGAGTCTTTGTCTGACTTCTCCAGTGTAGACAACACACACACACACTCTCTCTCTCACCCCTCCCCCCACCCGCCTTCCTTCCAGCTCTTCATTCTCCTTACCATCAGGGAGGGTGCTGAGCTGGTTCCTCCGAACACTGAGGTCCCGCAGGGAAGGGAGGCTACACAGCTCTGTGGGAAGGGACTGCAACTCATTGCCACTCACATCCTGCAATGAGGAAAGAAGTAGGGCAGGAGCCATAAGACCAGGAGCCATCAGGGGCACCTGCTGGTTCAGTCGGCTAAGTGGCTGACGCTTGATTTCAGCTCAGGTCATGATCTCATGGTTTGTGAGATCAAGCACCGCATCAGGCTCTGTGCTGACAGCGCTGACTGTTTGGGACTCTCTCGCTCTCACAATAAATAAATAAACATTAAAAACAACAACAACAACAAGAGCATCAGAAACTGCCTCCCATCTCTGGCCACTTCCCTGGGTCTCCACCTCTCCCCAGCTTCCCCCAAAAGTGTCTGGCTCGACAGTCCCTCCCCTTGCTGTGCTCCCCATGCTCACAAGCTGCCGCAGGCTTCCCAAGGCGCTGATATCGGGAGGCAGGGCTCCCAGTTTGTTGTTGCTGACAATGAGCACCCTCAGGGGCAGCTGGCAGATGTAGGGTGGCAGCGAGGACAACTGGTTTCGGCTGCGGAGGGGAGAAAGGCAGTGGGCTCACTCCCTAGGCATGGCATCCCAGGGTTGCCCTCTTTTCAGGGTCACCAGGAGGGGGATTCAGGGTACTGTGCACCGGGACTTGGGGCTGAGAAGGGTAAGCTCCCCACCCTGCACCCCCTCTCTGGCCATGCCTTCCTACCTGAGGTTGAGGTAGGTAAGGGCTGTGAGATTCCCCAAGGCTGGGTTCAGGCATCTCAGGCAATTGTGGTAGAGGCTCAGGCCCTCCAGGGACACCAGCTGGCATGCTGCCTCCGGCACCTCGGGGAACCGGTTCCGGGACAGGTCTAGGGGAAGCAAGTTATCAGGGGAGAGCTGTGGAAAGACCCAACCCTGGACAGAAGGACCCTGAACTTTCCCAGAGCCACCTGCCCAGAAGTCTGCCTCCCCTTCAGACCTGAAGAATCAAGCCTGGGCTCCCTGGAGACAACAAAGCTTTCTGCAAAACTTGAGCACATTGCAAGCACTTTACCAGAACAGCAAAGGGAAGGCAAAGCCCATAGGGTCACTGGGCTGGAGAAGCCCAGACTTAGAAAGACGAAATATGAATACCAGCTTCAAATACACAAACAGAGGGCTATCCTGGAAAGGGTGACTGGCTTCTAGAACTCTTGTGATTCCTGTTGTTCTATGGAAGGGCTAGTGCTCCAAAGAAAATACCAAGGTAATGGGGTGGGAGGCTCAAGATAAGAATATGGTCAACCTCTGAGCGAAACCACTGAGAAAGCTCATCCCTCCTTGGGAGCCTTGTCCCCAACCTCAACCTCTTTTTAACATAGGGGAGAAAGCAAGGGTCATTAGAGTCTGGCTCTAGAGACTAAATAAGTCTCCTGACACACTGGAAAATGGTTCTTCATCAGCTCCTGGAATAAGCAAGCCAGGTCCAAGGGTCTGTGAAGTAACAAACACTCAGGGACCAGGAGGGGAGGGCAAGCTGACCAACCTAGAGGTGGGAGCTAGAGTCCTCGGGTCCCTCCCATCCGAATACACTGTCCTCAGGACTGGCCTCCTTTCCACCTTCTTCCAGCCCCACCAGCCCCCCTCTACTTCCTCTCTTACTGACCCAGACTTTAGGCACTCAGCTCTTTGCAGGATCATGGTGTGGGTGAAGAGCAGAGGGAGGAGGAGAGAGTAAGACCTCTTACTACCCTTATTCTCAAGGGGTCGCTTGCTACTCCAATGAAAGGAGTCACCCATGGGGTTTCCACCAGTCTGGGGACGGTAACTGCTTAGAGCCCTGCAAGCAAGCCTGGGTTTTGGCTTCCTCTCCTCACCTGTACCAGGAGGGGCCCAGGGCCTGCTGCGGGACATTTCTGGCAATAGAACTTGGGTGAGCTTCTTAGACAGCCCTCCCCAGGAAGGGGTGAGTGAAAGCCAATGGGAGGGAAGCTGGGGTATATCCCCCAAGGAAATGAGTCTCGTGACAGGAAATGGAGTAGAAACAAGCTGTCAGGTTCTGTCTCTGGTGGGCCCTATGTTTACCAGGGTGGTGATAGCCTGAGGCACCAGGGCTCCTTCTTTCTCCCAATCTGCTCACAGCCCCAGTGCACAGAGAGAAGACCCATCAGGGAGAAGACCCAAGTTCCAGAGAGGGTGGGAGGGCCAGATGCAGGCCTCCTCCGCACACCTTCCACATGCCTGCTCTCCCTGCATCCCCAAATGCATGTGTGTGCAAGCGCATACGCTGTGGATGAAAGGGGTGGAGAAGACAAGCCAGGCTGAGGAGTGACAGGGGAAAAGGCTCGGAGCGGAAGGGAGCCCAGGCTGGAGGAGGCAGGGCACAGGAGGCACAGGATGTGGTCTGTGAGAGAATGAACTGCACTTCTCCTTTGTGAGGGCGGCCCCTCCCCGCCATCTCAGGATCCACCCTACTTTCAGGGGCCCCAAGGAACAGAGTCCAAGGGATACCAGAGACCTGTGCCCTAGGAAATATGCAGAGAAAACAGTGGGGTCAGAAAGAGTTGGGAAAACAGCAGACGGCTCAGGATAATCTGGCGGAGTGTTGAAGTGTTTAGTCTGGGTTGGAGGGCAGGGAGGTGTGGAGGGCAGTATACTTGCAACCCCGACTGTCACTTCCCCTTTTCACCCCAAACTATGAACCTTCTACTTGGGGAGCAGGGTCAGAGAACATTTTGGACAAGACAGATTCCACCTGGCCTACAACCTGGGCCCAGAAAGGTCTCAGGATTCCTGCGTGGAGGAAAGGACAGGGAGAGGTCCTCAGTAAACTGGGATTTTCCCACTGTGTCACATAAGCTCACTCAGGAGAACTGCCTGGACCCTGAGCCGGAATGCTGGGGGAGGAGGCGGGGAGGGGATAGGAGCTGGGAGGGGCCAGGGAGTTCTTGGTAGTTTTCCCCAGGAGTCCACTCACAGAGACAGAGCCCTAAGGAAGTAAAGAATAACATTTGGTCTTTGTCAAAAAACAAGCAAGGGGGAGGGGAAAGGGAACAGACGGCGAGTGTCACACAGCTGCTGAGGTCAATCTGGAGCTTGGGGGTTTGGCGGCTGGGGGAGAGGGAGAGGAATGGCTCCTGGGGCTCACCCATTCCCTGAACTCACTGCATGGTGGGCAAGTACGTTTCCCCAGCAACCCTAGAAAAGTGAGGAGGTTTAAACTGGTTCTCCCCAGAACAGTGGAGGAGAGTGTCTGGGCCCACTTGAGTGTTTGCAGGTGAACAGGCACCTGCTGGAGGAGAAATGCATGCAGTCAGGGAGCAGCGATTTCAGGACACTCAGCCAGCCCCAAGTCCCACCCCTGGGCTAGGCTGGGGTGGGGCTTCGGGAATGCGGTCCTCTGGCCCACTCCCAATCTCCACCCCCCAGCTGCCAGCCCAGGGTCATAGGTTGTTGCCTCCTGAGCAGCTGAGGCCTGACTCACCTGTCATGGTAGAGTCCCCCACACCCCACCATCAAGAGACACCCGGGAGGAGGGAGCATGATTAGAGGGATCTGTGTGGTGGAGGAGTGGAAGGGCAATCGAACAGTCTCTAGCTTCCCAGCACTCCAGGCCAGGAGATAAGATTTCCTTCCTTTCAGCAACTGCCTCAAGTCCCTCCCCCCACCCACCTCCCCGGGAAAGCAGACACTGAAATGGTAATTCTAAGGTCCCTATGAGGTCACAGGCTCCATTGTGATCTCACACTCGCAAGAAGGAGGGGGGAGTCTCAGATAAGGGGGTCAGAGATAATAGGTGGAAGAGCTTGAGGAGAAAACAGGAGAGGTGGAAGATTTGCTTCTTTCCATAGGCTTGCTGGGTGACAACTGGAGAAGGCCAGGGACCTTAGGGAGGCGGGACGACAAGCACAGTAAACAGAAGCACCAGGTTGTTAGGGGCGAATCCTAGGGAAGAGGGGGATCAAGGGCTGCTCGGATCTCGGTGGAACGGGGAAAGAGTTGGAGCCGAAGTGGAAGAAGAGAAAGAAGTCAATAGAGGGGCCCTTGGGGCTGCTTTAAGGAACGATCAGAACTGAGGTTGAAGAGGTCATGCAAATGAGCCAACCAGGTGAGGGGCGGGACCATTCTACAGGTGCGCACATATGCAAATAAAGAGGAGAAGACGGGGAACTCACAACGCTCGGTCAGGGCGCCGGGCGTTCGGTGCAAAGGAGAAATGCGTTCATTGTCCAGGAGTTCTCAGAGTGGGGAGGGGGGGGTTAGCAGGCTTATGCAAATCGGCAGGGTCGAGAACGCCGACGGTCAGGTGAAGGGGCGGGCCAGACTGCTGAGCCCGGTGAGAAACTAGGGGCGGGGATATGCAAATGAGGGTCCGGGCCAGGGACTGGGCCGAGTGCACTCACCAGCCTGGGTGATGTCTGACAGGTCGTAGCTGCGGGCCGCGCCCCGGGGGAAGTACTTCAAGCGCCGGTTGGACAGGTTCAGGGTCCCGGTGGCCACGGCCTCCTCTAGGGCCCGCTCTGCACTGCGGCTCCCGGGCAGACCCGGAGACCCCGGAACGGAGGTCGTGGCCGCCGCCTCCTCACCCCCGGCGGCGAGTGGGGCCGCTACCGCCGCCGCCATCCGCTCTCGGCGGCTCCCGCTGCCTGACTGACGGGACCGGCCGTCCCTCCTCCCCCCCTCCCCCTCTTTGGAGCCGCCGTAGTCGCTTCAAGGGGGAGGAAACGCGCTGAGGGACCCGGCAGACCAATCGCGGTCCGGAGACGCGTCGGAAGTGGCTAATCAGAACCCGCCGGGGGGGTGGAGACTCCAGCGCCGGAGTGAGGCTGCAGAAGGGAGGGGGCTAGAATGGAGCGCTCGCCAACGGCCGAAGCTCCAGGCCGGCCCGCCCAGCGCATCCGCGTCCAATCGGAATGCTTAGGCCTGGAGATGGAACCAATCAGATCTAACCAGGAGACGGGGACGCCGGTGCTCAACTAGAAGGGATAGAGGTCGAGACCGCAACCTGGGGCTCCTGGTTTTTTCCAGCGGAGACCAATCGCAAGCCAGATACAGGCGGGTGACTGTCAAGAAGGCCAATTAGATCCTCCGGAGGGAACCTGGCCCGGCCTCTTCTCTGAGGGACGTCTGTATCTACCAATAGCATGGGCGAGAAGGCGGTCTCTTCGCCTAGGAGGAGGCGGGTGAGCTAGAACTTTGAGACTTAGCTAAAGAATGCGAGTGCTGGCGGCCGGGCCGGCTGAGAACAGTGCAGGGGCTGGAGTGGCGAGTGCGAGCTGTAAATGTTACAGAGCGAGCCCGCTTTGAGGGCGTGAAGGAGGTCGGGGCGGAGTGCAAGGCGAAGCCTGAGGCCGTGCGGAGGGAGGGGGTCGTTGCAACCGAAGGGACCGTGGAGGCCTTTCTGGCTGCGGAGTCTGAGGCCCTGGGGCGGTCTCCAGAGCTCCGGCGGGCGGGGGGCTTCCCAGAGACTGGAGATGCCAGAGACAGCTCCTGGAGAAAGGGCTACGGGAGACCGGGAGAGCCTCCAGAGCTGCTGCCCGGCCAGCCAGCCCGCCGACCCCGAAGAGTGCGCCTGGGCGGAAACTGTGATGACAGGACGGGGGGGATAGTCCAGAAGGGACCATCTCATCTGGAAAAAGCTCTCCGTTTTACAAATGAGGAAACTGAGATGGAGGGAAGTTGAGAAGTTGACGAGAGCAGAAGTCCGGTTTCCCAGCCGCTTCTACGTGGACTTTTTCTATTTGCACCCTCTCCTTTGGCTCCTGAGCTGAAATGGAGTGGACAAAGGGGACCCATACCCAAGAGGAAACTGACGATCCTTTTTCTGTCTAATGAGAGATCTTGACGTCCTTTTAGGTGGCAAAAGGACCTAACACATTAACATAGACCATTTACTACGTTCCCTGACCGCAAACGGCTGAAAGGTTCTTGTAAATCACATCTCAGATGTTGAGATTTCCTAAACATGTATTGAATTATTAAAACTCCATCCGCAGTGTCTCAAGCTAGTTATTTACTAGTCACCATGAATAAGGGAGTTTGGGTGGTTGAATAGTAGCTGGTGCCATAAAAGAAAGTCTAATACTAGGCAGCTGAGGGCTGGATGTCCAGGACTGGATTCCTTTGAGTTCCTGGAAGAGCCGGTTACTCCCTTGGGTTTATTGGTGTAGATCCTTTGCCCCCACCTGGACAGACACACCCCCAACTCCTGCTGTTTTTCATACAAGGCACCCCTCTCTCCCCCCGTAAGACTTAAGTTAAAAGCTTAGACCCTGGGAGATACCCTAAGCTTTCAGAGTAATTCTGTCCCTTTCTTCCACCTTAATAGGTTGTCCTTCATACATGCATTGATATTACTGTCCCAGGAAATCTGCTTTGGGATGAGTGTTTGTGACACTAAAGACTCAGTGCTAAATTATTCCCACTTTCATCTGGTGCATGCTTTCCTCTAAGCAAGTGTAGCAGGGTTCCCTTTCCCCCTCACCTGTCAAACGGTTTATATTTTTTATACTTATTTGGGCAATGGGGTAGTTTATACTCTTGGGCTACAAATCCCCTGGAGGCCCTGGCCTGCTGAGATATGTAGAATTCACCAGAGTTTCCCGACAGAGCAGAGTTGGTGCCTAAAGGGCCTCAAAGGGAGGAACCTCACAACTGTACTCCAAAAGTAAAGGCCTCATCTAGCAGTTATTCACACTTTCTTTCTCCTGGGGAAGGTCTCATGCTTATCCCATGAGCCACTGGGTGGCTAGAGCTGAGCTATAACCCAGGAGCTGTCTAAGAGAAAATCCCCGGCAAGGTTGAGGAAAATAGGTCACAGTGGCTTGGCAGTGAGGTCACAGAGAGGTTTGTCTTCCCAGACTCCATGGGGGAGGGGCCTAGGAGCCTGAGGGGCCCCAGAGGTCCCCCAAGCCCAGGCGGGGGACATGGTGTGGGAAAGGCAGCAGAACAGGGGCCAGGGAGCTGACTACGGGGGGCCAGGGGGCCCAGAGAGATGAGGGCAGGAGCAGGGAGGGGACAGTCAGGATGGTGAGGAGAAGCCTGAGAAGAAAGCTGCAAAAATTCACCAGGCTGTGCGGCCGGGAGGAGGGGCTCAGGGTGAGGGGGGTGGGGGGAGCCAAGGGAAGGACAAGAAGATGGCAACAAGAGATGGAGGGAGGGCTTCTTTGGAGTTGGTGGACCCAGGCACAGGGCAGACCCATGGACCTAGAGAGAGAGACGGGAGGATTTGAGGGCACAGAGCCATGAGCCCCTAAGAAAGTAGCTAATGAAAGGCTGAGAGAAGGGAAAAAAGGAGGCCTGACTCTCATAGAACCCTTGTGCTCTCCCTTCTCCTTGGGCAGGTGAAGCGGAGCTGCCCTTCGTGTGGTCCAGAGCCTGGGGGCGAAGAGAAGAAGGGCAGAGGGAGCCCTATTTCTGTTCAGCTGTTCCCCCCAGAGCTGGTGAGTCCTCCATGAGGGGGTATTCTAGAATAAAGGGCAGGGGACCAGAGCGACGAGGAGACTCCTCAATGATCCTGGCTTCCTCCCTCCTGCCCCCCACCCCCTCAGGTGGAGCATATCATCTCATTCCTCCCAGTCAGAGATGTAGTCGCTCTGGGCCAGACCTGCCACTACTTTCACGAAGTGTGCGACGCTGAGGGCGTGTGGAGACGCATCTGTCGCAGGCTCAGTCCTCGTCTACGAGAGCAGGGTTCTGGGGTCCGGCCCTGGAGGAGAGCTGCCATTCTTAACTGTACAACTTCCCCAAAACTTCCCGTTCACTTTGCCCCTGTCTTGTACTTTATTCTGGGATTCCTCCTGTTCCGTAGAGTTGCCTCAGCACTCCTAGCCATCCTGCCAGGGCCTCTTACTTTGGAAGAGCCTGTTAGATTCAAACACACCATCCATCTGGGAGCACTGTAAGCCTCTGGTTCCACCTTCTCATAGACGTCCCACCCAGAGCCCCTGTTACTAGCTTCTCTGCCAAGTCAGCCTCTGTATTCAAACTCTCTTCCAAATCTTACCCCAGTCATCTCCACTCCCCAAGCCTGGAGTTTTTCCTCCTCTAAACCAGGGCTTCTCCACCTCTCACTGTTGACATTTGGGGCCAAATGATTATTTGGAGTGAGGGTCTGTCCTGTGCATTGCAGAACGTTTAGCAGCATCCCTGGCCTCCACCCACTAGATGCCAGTAGCAAAGCTCCCCCTGGTTGTGACAACCAATATTCCCTGAGGACAGAATCACCCAACATGGTTGGTGAAACATGCTCTGAACCCCTCCATTCCCAGGGAGCCCCTATCCAAGTACCTTACTGCACACGCTGGAGATTCAGGGAGATCCAGATCTGATCCAGATAGCAGATCCAGAGCTAGGGATGAGGGGGGGTTACTGGACTTTCTCAGTCAATCCTTTTCACTCCTCTATCTGCTGCTTTCCCTTGATGTTTCTGATGCAAGGCTGGACTAAAGAAGCGCTCACTTAGAAGCATGTGTAGTGCCCTAGGCTCGGGGGGCGGGGGGGGGGGTGGGCAGCAGAGAACTAAAGTTCAAGCATAGGGGATTATTAAAGATATCTTCTAAGCTTTCCATATGTCCTTTAGAAAGTGGTCTGTTCTCCAGTTCTGGGGATGCGAGCTGTTAAGTACCCGGCTCCCTAAGAAATCTAGTTTGCCCAAGCTCTTATGACTCTCCCTTGTGCCATCCTAAGCCCCTGAGCCTTCCATCTCCTTCCCTTTTCCAGACACAAAAGGCCTGTACTTCCAGGCATTTGGGGGCCGCCGCCGCTATCTCAGCAAGAGTGTAGCCCCCCTGCTAGCCCATGGCTACCGCCGCTTCTTGCCCACCAAGGACCACGTCTTCATTCTTGACTATGCGGGAACCCTCTTCTTCCTCAAAAATGCCCTGGTCTCCTCTACCCTTGGCCAGATCCAGTGGAAGCGAGCCTGCCGCTATGTTGTATTGTGTCGTGGAGCCAAGGATGTGAGTAGCAGAGCCCTGGGAACTGAGACACCTGACCCGGCCTCCAGGACTCCTCCAGGGCCCACACCAGTCCTGAGGGACTGCCCTCCCATACCAGGAACTGAAAACCAAGTTCTCATTTCCCAGCCCTGAACCCAAATATCTCATCTCCCACCCCAGGATCTTGTTGCCCCAAGCCTCATTCCACTCTAAGACCTAGGTCCCAGACAGCTTCATCTTTTCCTACAGTTTGCCTCGGACCCAAGATGTGACACCGTTTACCGTAAATACCTCTATGTATTGGCCACCCGGGAGCAGCCGGCAGTGGTAGGCACAACGGGCAGCCGGGCCTGTGACTGTGTCGAGGTCTATCTTCAGTCCAGTGGGCAGCGGGTCTTCAAGATGACCTTCCACCACTCCATGAGCTTCAAACAGATTGTGCTGGTTGGTCAGGAGACCCAGCGGGCTCTATTGCTTCTCACAGGTGTGGCCTAGAGCAGTGGTTTGCAAATTGTTTTCGACAGATTGTTCAGGACCTGCTGCAGGGAAGGGGAAGGGCTTTCTGCATGCCACCTCATCCGGGTCTCAAACCGAATAGCTTTGCTTTTTGTCTGTCTCACAGTCTCATAGTCTAAGATTCTGCGTTTTTTTAAATGTGCACACAAGTGGGGGAGGGGCAGAGAGAAGGAGAAGAATCCCGCACCATCACCACAGAGTCTGATGTGGGGCTTGAACTCACAAACTGTGAGATCATGCATGACCTGAGCTGAGATCAAGAGTCAGATGGTTAACCAACTGCATCACCTAATCTTCCTCACCTTCCTGTTAGGCACTTCACTTAATACCCCAAATTTCCCCCAACCTTGCTCATTGTCACAAATATTTTTTTTAAGTTTTTAGTTTTATTTATTTAAGTAATATCTATACCCAATGTGGTGCTCAAACTCACAACCCCAGGATCAAGAGTCATGTGCTCTTCTGACTGAGCCAGACTGGCGTCCCTGTCCCCTATATTTGACCCTACTCCCAAACCTAAGACCCTCTGGACTTCTTCATTCCAGGCAGAGCCCCGAGTCCCCAGGCATCATTCTTCCGAACACTCAAGTTGGATTCTGCCAGATCTAACTGCTGGTTTTCTTTCCACTCATCTTTCGCACTGACGGACTCCCCGGATTTATTTTTGGTGGTACAGGGCTAGAGTCTGGGCAACTTAAGGTCACACTTCCCTTATTTCACCTCTACCCTTTTTCTTCCAACCCCACTCTAGGGCAATAAATATTTAATCCCTATGGCTTAGAGAGTCTATTGGGAAGTTAATGTGGATATTGGGAGGTCCTCTCCCCCACATCATTGTCTGCCTTTTCCCATCTCCCAGAGGAAGGAAAGATCTACTCTTTGGTAGTGAATGAAACCCAGCTGGACCAGCCACGCTCCTACACAGTTCAGCTGGCCCTGAGAAAGGTGTCCCGTTGCCTGCCTCACCTTCGTGTGACCTGCATGGCTTCTAACCAGAGCAGTACTCTCTACATCACAGGTAAGAACCACCTTCCTTCTTCTCCACACCCTAGTCTTAAACAGACCTTCCAGGTATGGACACCCCCTTATACTTACTCCAGATCCGTGGTGGACCCCTTCGGGCACCCTAGTGAAAAAATGAGGTTAGGTTCCCAGACATCATAGCTGGTACATATCTACTGGGTGTGAGTCTCCCTGGACCTTGCAACTTTCATTCCTGGTAGGGCTTTATCGCTAGGAAATGGGTGCCCAAAGCTGCTGAGCTGAGGGCTCCTGACCCCCCAGACCAGGGGGGAGTGTATTTTGAGGTGCATACCCCAGGGGTGTATCGTGATCTCTTTGGGACCCTTCAAGCCTTTGACCCCCTGGACCAGCAGATGCCGCTTGCTCTCTCACTGCCTGCCAAGGTAGGATCCTGGAGGGATGGGACAGACAAAGGGGCGGACAGAGGGGGGGTTTAGGGATTAAAAGGTACCAGGGGTCTGAAATATGAGCAGGAATCAAATGACTGATCAGGGAGGGACAGGGGGCCCAGGGAGAGGGGCGAGGTAGTGGGCAAGGCCAAAAGAAATCAGCTGGGACTGGCAGGTTGATGGCTGGGAGATTCTGGAGCTCAGAGTTCCTCTGGAGGGAACTGAATGCCTACCTTCTCTTTCTGTCTTACTTCCTAGATCCTATTTTGTGCTCTTGGCTACAATCACCTTGGCCTGGTGGATGAATTTGGCCGAATCTTTATGCAGGGAAATAACAGATATGGGCAGCTGGGAACTGGGGACAAAATGGACCGAGGGGAACCCACACAGGTGAGACTGTGCTCAGTTATTCTCATCCTGACACCCTTCCTCCAATTCCCTAACACTTGCACCTCTCAACTTCTCTACTTTCTTTAGAACCCACTTCTTACTCCCTAGAGAAGTTAAGCCAACCAGTACGTAAGGCCCCTGATACTGTTGCATGTCTTTCCCAGGGTTGCTGCTGTGAGGCCTGTTCTGTGCAGTGCTTGCTGTAGTGCACTAGGAATTTAGTGAAGCAGGGAGACTTGGGTGGGCTGGTATAACTAGAAGAGGTGAGATGTGATCATGGTCTGGTGGGTTAGATCACATTCGTGTGGGTACAGGGGAAGGTATTCCCTGTAATGGGGATGAGAACGAAGCTTGCACATACCTGGGATGATGAAAAGACTGGTCTAAAGCAGAGAGGGTGTTTTGGAAATCAGAAGATCTGAGGTGGAACAGGCGGATGTGAGCCTGGAAAGGTATAGACTTGGGAAAGAGTTATTGTAGGTTCTGGAGTAGGTGAAGGCACCCCCCACAGATGACTGAGAACAGGTCACCTGGCCAGAGTGCACAGGAGGCCACTGAATGAGAAGCCCCCTGGGAGACCATTGAGTGACAGCGCGGCACTTGGGACAAGAGCCTGGAGCAGTGAGAATGGAAAGGAATGGATAACTGAGATGTTTTGAAAGAAAACAAATAGGTTTTGGAAACTGATTAAACATGAGGAGAGGGCTGTGGGACACAGGTGGCTATGGCAGTAGACCCCTTGAAGAGAGATGGCATCACTAACAAATGTGGAAAGGGACGCTGGCTTAAGGAAAGAGGAAGAACATGAATTTGGACATTTTCTTTTTTTTAATGTTTTTTATTTACTTCTGAGAGAGAGCGACAGCATGAGCAAGGGAGGGTCAGAGAGAGAGGGAGACACAGAATCTGAAGCAATCTCCAGGCTCTGAGCTAGTTGTCAGCACAGAGCCTGAGGTGGGGCTCTATCCCACGAACCATGAGATCATGACCTGAGCCGAAGTCGATGCTTAACCAACTAAGCCACCCAGGCGCCCCGATTTTGGACATTTTCTAAAGCAGAAATGCCTCGCTGGCATTAGATTCCACGTTGGAACAAGGTTGAAACAGACAGAAGCAGGAACAGAGGCGCAAACCTGGGCAGGAGCCAATGCTGTCTGTAGGCAGAGGGAATGAAGAAGCTGTCTGTGGCAAGAGGCATTCCTTTAAGTGTCAAATCCCAGAAGCCAGGGGCACAGGGAGTGTCAAACACGAGGGGGCGATCGATGGTGACAGATAATGTAGGAAATATACCTACCGACTTTTTAGATTAAAAAAATTATAAAATTATTTACATAGTACAATCCCATTTTTGTTTAAAAATCTACAATTTGAACACATGCACGCGCACACACAGAGGCAGCAGTGAAGAATGAATATCCAGGGACGCCTGGGTGACTCAGATGGTTAAGTGGCTGACTCTCTCTTTTTCACTTTTAAAATTTATTTATTTGGGGGGAGAGGGGGAGGAAGGGCAGATAGAGAGGGGGAGAATCCCAAGCAGGCTCCACAGGAGCCTACTTAAATAAAAAATAAAAAGAAGAAAGAAAAAAAGAATACCCAGCAAGATTTTTTTTAAGTTTATTTTATCAGAGAGAAGGTGCATGAGCAGGGGAGGAACAGAGAGAAAGGGGGAGAAAGGACCTGAGGGGGCTCCATGCTGACTGCAGGGTGCCCAATGTGGGGCTCAAACTGAGGATCATGAGCTAAGTCAAACTAGGACATCTGACTGAGCCTCCCAGGAAGCCCCAGCAAGATGTTAATAGTGAGTGGTAGGATTTCCAGTGATTTTTAAATTAATCTTTGCTTGCCAAGATTTTATAACTTCTGTGATGACCGTAAATTATGAACCACTGTCTTCAAAATTAAAGCCCTCATAATCTCAGGAGAAAGCATGCAGGAGAGGCCCTGGGATTTGGGAGCTGGAAAGTCAAGTGCATTTGGGGAGAACAAGACAGTAGCACAGTAAGCAGAGAAGCCAGATCACAGGAAAGTTCGGGAAAGACGGGCTGTGGTGAGAACAAGAATGTGGTCAACCTCAGACTGGTCACATAACCAGTTCTGCTGCCTAAAAGATGAAGCTAGGAAGGGCCAGGAATCAGGTGGAAGTGTTTTTTTGTTTTGTTTTGTTTTTTTCAAAATGGAGTGGCCATTTTGGGAGACAAGTATAGGGCAAGTGGAAAATGCTAGAGAGAGAAGGGAGGAATAAGTGGAAGAAAAGTCCCTCCTGGGGGCTAACCTGGAATTGCACAGGGATGGGGATAGTTTTTAACTTTGGGAAGAGGAAGCATGGTCCCCCTCCTGGAGCTGGAAGGCAGGATGAGACTGGACTGGCACAGGCATGGGGTAGTAATGAAGAAGCAGGTAGCAGGCCCTGGGCACAGGCAAGTGCCCTGTTTTCAGAGGAGCAAAGATGAGGAACCAACAGAAGTGCTAGACCCCATGCGGTCTGACAGGGGCTGCAGGAGAACCAGGGAGGGAAAGATTGCTGCTGGTCTGCCCTCTGGCTGGCTGGGGGCGGGGGGGGGGGGAAGTGTCCCCTTGCTTCCCTCTCCTCACTTCCCTAGATTCTTCCCTGAACCTTCCTGTCACCTTCCTCCTACCTGGGCCTCCAAATCCTCCACATTCCCACCTTAGGGCTCCTGGCCTTGTGTCCTCAGGTACATTATCTGCAACGTCCCATTGCCCTGTGGTGTGGCCTCAATCACTCCCTGGTGCTGAGCCAGGGCTCAGACTTCAGCAAAGAGCTTCTGGGCTGCGGCTGTGGGGCTGGAGGCCGCCTCCCTGGCTGGCCTAAGGGGAGTGCCTCTTTCGTGAAGCTCCATGTCAAGGTCAGACCCGGGACACACCAGCAGGCAACCAAGGAGGGCAGGGGCAATAGAGCCAGGTGGCACACAGGACTGTAGCTGGGGCTCTTGCCCAGACCCACGTGTCCCACTGCACCCCCCCCCCCAGCACCACCCGCCTCCCTTTTCCTGCCACACACCATGGCTCCTGGCTCTCTCCCTTCACAGACCCCACTCGCCCTCTCTGACCTCACACAACCCTAGGGCTTAGCCAGCCCTCGCTTACTTGCTGGATCAGAGCTGCTCTGAGAGGGAGGAACACAACAGCTGGGGCTTCCTGGGAGCCCCTCTCAGCCACACCCCTTCTCTCCTCCAAGGTCCCTCTGTGTGCCTGTTCCCTCTGCTCTACCAGAGAGTGCCTCTACATGCTGTCCAGCCACGACATCGAACACCATCCCACCTACCGGGACCTACCAGCCAGCAGGGTGGTGGGGACCCCCGAGCCCAGCTTGGGGGCTGGAGCACCCCAGGACCCTGGGGGGACAGCCCGGGCCTGTGAAGAGTACCTCAGCCAGATCCACAGTTGCCCCACATTGCAGGATCGCATGGAAAAGATGAAGGAGATCGTGGGCTGGATGCCCTTGATGGCTGCACAGAAGGATTTCTTCTGGGAGGCCCTAGACATGCTGCAGAGGGCTGCTGGAGGGGTTGGCCCAGGCCCCCCGACCCCTGAGAGCTGAGCCCCTCTTCTAGTTTCAACCTTGGAGGGAGAGTCTGGCCCTGGGCCAGGAGCTAAGGAGAGATGGGGTGGTAGGAATAAACACTGTTATGTGCACATGGGGAGGGATGGGAATTTGCTAGGCTTGCCAGCGTGGGCAGGGAACTGTTTTGTAAAATGTTCAGGGGGCTGCCCAGGAGGGGCCCCTAACCTGACTATCATGGACAAGATATTTGATGGACAAATCGAATAAAAGGCTGAAGTGAGGCCCGGTTTGGAACCCTGGGGCCTGGGAGGAAAATGGGGCAAGGGATGGGGGCCCCGAGGCCCCCCAGTCGGGGGGGGGGGCGGGGAGGAGGCGATGGAGGGCAGGAGGATGGACAGGGAGGTAGGCAGAACAGAAGTGGCTCAAGCATTCAGCTGCTGCCAAATTGACCACCCAAGTCTTTCAGCTCACTTGCCCCTCCCACTCCCAAGAGTGGTCCTGGCTTCTTGACTTGGAAGTCCAAATACCACCTTCTGGAACAAAGCAGTCAACATATGCTATTTGGGTCCCTTACAGATCCTTTGTCTGTCAGTCTTACTCCCATCCTTAGGAGGCCACTTGCTTCTGACCTTGGCCGCTATGAAGTCAGCACCCTCCTCCCCTTCTTCTGTTTACCTTCCAGGTAAACACTCCTTTCCCTCACTTTCTACTCCATCCTCCTCCTCAATAAGGGGGATGCTCCCTTTAGTCACATCTAACCCGCTTCCATACCTCCAAGCATTCAGGAGGGAAAATGGGTGAGCAGAAGGAATTTTCTCCTTGGCCTAGTCTGGCCCAGGGATGCAAAGAAGACAGTAGAAATTTGAGGCAGAAAATAAGCTGGAGCAGGGGGTGGTCAGGAAGGGGGTGAGTGACTTATGTTGGTAGTCAAGGGAAGGACTTCTCTGGGTGCTGAGGAGTCAGGCATGGGGAGGATCATAAGAAAGGACCAGAGGCTGTGTTCACAGGATACTCAGGGACTGGACAGAGCAGGCTTCCAAGATGACATTACTTGATGCCTGCATTACAGCTGAGGGTTGATGCTCCCTCTGCCCTTCGTTGCTCCACCCCCTAGTTAGGTCAATATTTATGTGTCCTGGACCTAGAGAGGCCCCTGGACTCACCACTGTCCCGACTACATTCTCCCTGTCCCGCCTTCCCCACCGCCCGCCCCACTGGCCAGTCCCCACGCCCACACACCCGAGGCTGCCTCATCTGGCACTGATTATCCCTGCTGCTGCTGCTGCCGCCGCCGCTAAACTCAGCTGCTGCCTCAGTCTCGAGGACCCCAGCGCCTCTCCCCCCAGCCATGCTGCCTGCTGCCACTGCCTCCCTCTTGGGGCTCCTCCTCACTGCCTGGGCCCTGCTGCCTTTCACCCAGGGCCAGACCCCCAACTACACCAGGTAGGTCTCTTGGCACCTTCCAGATAGCTTGAGTGGGCTTCAAAAGCCCTGATTCCTGGGGGTTTTCCTGTGGATCCTGTAGATTCTTTCACTAACACACCACCCCCCAGATCTCCCACAGCCCCCACCCATCCCTAGCCCCCAAGTTCTCCCTCCCTGCTGTAAGACCCCTGTCTCCTGCGGGTCACCACTGGCCACCATTCCTCCACCCTTTGCCCTCTAAGTCTCCCAATCTACCCAGACCCTTGGACCCCCATGAAAGCTGAGAGCTCCAAGACCTTCAAGTTGCCTGGTAGCTGGACATCTAGATTCCAGGAGGGAATTAGAGATGATGGGGGAAATGGGGGAAGTGAATGGGAGACTTGGGAATCAGATACTCAAGTAGTTAGCAGGAAGAGGAGCAGGGCAAAGGTTGGGAGCTGGGGGACCCTGGTCTCCAGGTTCAATATGAGGGCCATCGCTGCTGCTTCTCATCTCCCCGCCCCCTCCCCCCCCATGGCCTCGTGGCTGTGTCCACATCTGGAAGTAGTTAGGCGGCTCCTGTCCCTGTCTGCCAGGCAGGGCGAGGGGGGGAGAGTAAGGAAAGGCCTGTGGAGGATTCCGGGAATTCCTGTTGGGGTGGGGGTGGGGGGTGGGGGTGTTGGAGAGACAGCCAAGTTGCTGGCCCCACATGTCCCTGATCCTCTCAATCCCAGCCTGGCTGGCTGGAGCTGCCCCAGGTCCCCTTTCTCCTGCATCCTCCTGGCTTCCCTCCCTGACCCACCCTCATTACCCTATAATCTCCTCCACTCATGGCCCACCCCTCTTCTGTTCTCCAGACCTGTGTTCCTGTGTGGAGGGGAGGTGACCGGAGAGTCTGGTTACGTGGCAAGTGAGGGTTTCCCCAACCTCTACCCCCCCAATAAGGAATGCATCTGGACAATAACAGTAAGAGGGCCCCTCTCATCGCTATGCCCTTGTTGAAGTCTCCAAGGCCTGACTGCTAAGGGAACCCGAGTCCGCTGGGCGCCTGCCCCCTTCTCCCTGCACCACTGCTCCCAGTGAAGTCCAGGCCCCCTCCCCTCTTCACTGATGGCAGCAGTGCCCACAGTAACATGTAGCAAAGTGTCCTCACACCTTAACGCAAGGCCTGCTCTTCACTCCTAATTTCATTTCTGGCCCTGGAATCTCTCCACAACCCTCAGGGCTTTTCCCTTGGGCAAGCCACAAGCTGCTGCAGAGCCCAGGCCCTCTGCTCTGCTCCCTAATGGAGTCCCTTCTTGTTCAGGCCCATTTTCTGTATGAAAAGCTTGGGGAAAGGGAGATACCCTCTGCCTGGTTTATGTGTGGCCTGACTTTGTGAGTCCTCTCCCCTGCTCCCTGTTTCAGGTGCCTGAGGGCCAGACTGTGTCCCTTTCCTTCCGAGTCTTTGACTTGGAGCTGCACCCTGCCTGCCGTTACGATGCTCTGGAGGTCTTTGCCGGGTCTGGAACCTCTGGCCAGCGGCTTGGACGCTTCTGCGGGACCTTCCGGCCAGCGCCCCTAGTCGTCCCCGGCAACCAGGTGACCCTGAGGATGACTGCAGACGAGGGCACGGGAGGACGAGGCTTCCTGCTCTGGTACAGCGGGCGGGCCACCTCCGGCACTGGTGAGACCTCCCTCACCTCCGCCTTCCCCCCTCTCCTGGCCCCGCCCCCGGCCTAGGCCCCGCCCCCAGCCTTAACCTCCCCCCTAAGACAAACCCTGCGACCGAGAGCCTAGGGCCCCCATTACCTCCCTTACCCTTTTTCCTCACTAACTGTCCCTTCAGTCCCTCCTCCCCGTCTTCTCTCGCCCCTCCCGCACCCACCCATCCCCTCTTCCAGGGCCCCCCCCAGGCGCGAGGCGGAAGTGGGTCACCGACCCGCGGGTGGAATGGGCGGCCTGGGGTTACTGGGACGGTGAGTAACTGCCCGCCCCCGTCCGCAATCGGGCTCCCTCAGACGGGCGCGAGGGGGCATCCCCGGGCTGGGGGACTAGGTTCCCCCGACCTGGAGCCCCCTACACCCACCCGGGGCTCCCGATTGCGGTCCCATCACCCCCTCCTGGCGGTATAAGTCTCCCCTAAAATGTTTAAGGCAGGGACCTCGCCCAAGAGGCCCCTGGGGCTGTGCCCTAATTTGAGGGAGCCCTCACAGCGTGAGGACTCCCCAGCCTGCAAATGGGACTTTTCCGCCAGGCCGGGGAGATGGGATCTCCCAGGGGAAGAGGAGCGAGGTGGCCGCGGGTCAGGGGGAGGGGCGAGAAGGGAGCGTGTCCAGCCAAGTCCTTCCCCTTCCACCGCCCGCCTGGGCGCCAGGCGGTCCAAGACTCCCCTGAGCCCTGGTCCTCCAAGCCCCCTCTCTGCTAACCAAACCCCCTCTTTCCTACCCTTCTCATCCCCTCACGCTGAGACACAACCGTCCGAGCTTCCAGCACAGAGCTCTCCTCGAGCTGACCGAGGGTCTCCACCGCCTCCCACCCCCACTCCTTTCTCCCCTCCCCAGAGCACCAATTTTGCGGGGGGCGGCTGGAGAAGGCCCAGGGAACCCTGACCACGCCCAACTGGCCAGAGTCCGATTACCCCCCGGGCATCAGCTGTTCCTGGCACATCATCGCTCCCCCGGACCAGGTACCGACCCCCTGCCCCGGCTGCTCTCGGGGACCCAGGCGGCGTCCTCCAGCAGGCAGTTAGTAGAGATTAACTGACCATCTGCTATGTCCCGACCAGTGAGCTCGCGCTGGTGGGGAGCAAAAACAGACCCAGAACTGCTTGCACTCAAACAAACAAAAAAATGTAAAATTACACCTGTGACGGTCTTACGAGAGTGAGGTACACGATGCTGATATATAAACGGTGTTTGTGTGTGTGTGTGTGTGTGTGTAGGTGTGTATGTGGTGGCGGTGGAGGTGTATGCTAGGTCTGTTCCTTGAGAATGAGCCAGGACTAGACCTTGCCGACGACGGCGACAGACGCCACTGAAAGGTTCCCCTGGGTGTGTGATCCTCCGAGTAGTGGTGAATGCTCTGGGGGTGGGGAGTCTCCAGGGGACGCCGGAGTGGGGGGAGAGGAAGCTGCCACGAGCTTCCGGGTTCCCGGAGGCAACGCGGGGTGCAGGAGGCCAGAGGGGCAGGGCTTCTGCGCCCTCAAGCCGCCCTGGGTCCCGCGGCCAGGTGATCTCGCTGACCTTCGGGAAGTTTGACCTGGAGCCCGACACCTACTGCCGCTATGACTCGGTCAGCGTTTTCAACGGAGCAGTGAGCGACGACGCCAAGAGGCTGGGGAAGTTCTGCGGCGACACCGCCCCGGGGTGAGGGGGCGGAACCTGGGTGGGCTGTGGGTCCCGGCGTCTCCAACTCCCTAGGGGAGACAGTGGCGGGAACCTCGCAGCGGTTGGGAAAGGCCAGGCTTAGCTGAAGAGGCAGGATCTGAACCCGGGAGCCCCAAGCGAGTGGGCGGAGCTAGGTTGGAAGCCAGGCAAAAGTGGTCCGGGGATCCAGAGGCGAATAGGTCCTGCGAAGTCTGGAAGCTGGTACAGCCAACCCAGGGCAGAGATCACAAGGCCCGCCTGACGCTTCCCCCGCTGCCCCGCCACCCGCAGTCCCATCTCCTCCGAAGGAAACGAGCTCCTCGTCCAGTTCGTCTCTGACCTCAGTGTCACGGCCGATGGCTTCTCCGCCTCCTACAAGACCCTGCCGCGGGGTGCTGCCAAGGAAGAGCAGGCTCGGAGCCCTGGGGAGGACGCCCAGTCGGGTACCCAACTCCTCAGCCCGGGCCCTAAACCCGGAATCCCGTCTGAGGAGAAACCAAAAGCCTCGTCTGAGGCTCCGGCAACTCCGAGGGGGCCCGGTGAGTCTGGGAAGGGGGAGGAAGGGGACACAGACTGAAGGCAGCTGTTTCAAAGACCTCCTTTCTGAACTTATTCATTCATTCATGTGTAACTCACCGGTGCCTCCTCCAAACTCATGTCTGGTACTGGGTGCTGGGGCCCAAAGCTGGAAAGAGCTTGGGATGAATTCATATCAATGAGGCCGTTATGGGGAAAGTGGCACTTCCTACCTGCCGCATGGGTCGCCCTCCACAAACCACACCCTCCTCCCTCTTAGATGTGCCCAGTGTCCCCTGCCCAAAGCAGTGCCGCCGGACAGGAACCTTGCAGAGCAACTTCTGTACCAGCAACCTGGGTAAGAAGCTCCATCTCCCAGCTTTGCTTGTCCAGCAGTTTTCACCTGCCCCTCCTGCCCTCAAAGTCCCTCCTCCTGGTTCCAGCCCTGAATCGGCCTCCTCTCTCCTCACCATTCACCCCCACTCTCCCACAGTGGTGACCGCAACAGTGAAGTCCATGGTTCGGGGCCCAGGGGAGGGCCTCACTGTCACTGTCAGTCTCATTGGTGCTTACAAAACCGGAGGTCTGGACCTGCCTTCTCCAATCACTGACACCCCCCTGAAGTTTTATGTGCCCTGCAAGCAGTGCCCCCCTATGAAGAAAGGTAACAGATGTGGGCAAATGGGGAGGACTTAGCCTCATGAAAATGATAGAAACTGAAGGACTCTGATGAGGAGGTATATCTACAAGGTCTCAATAACACACTCTCAATCCCTCCCTCCCTCCCCCAGGAGTCAGTTATCTGATGATGGGCCAGGTGGAAGAGAACAGAGGTCCTACCCTTCCTCCAGAGAGCTTCGTGGTTCTCTACCGGCCCAACCAGGACCAGATCCTCACCAACCTCAGCAAGAGGAAGTGCCCCTCCCAACCTGTCCGGGCTGCTGGGTCCCAGTCCTGAAACCCAGGTCAGCTTCCCAGCCCTAGGCCTAGGGACTTCTTTCTTATCCAAATAAATGTTTCTTGACTGAGGAAGGGGTCACATCTCCATTTCTATGGTTTGGGGGTCCATCTAAGAGAATTCATTCATTTGTTAAACTCAGTAGATGTTTACTGTAACAGAACAATCTTTTAAGAATGTAAGACCTTGTCACCCCTTTGCTCAAAACTCTCCTATTATATATATATAATATACACACGTGTGTGTGTATATATACATATATATATACGTATATATATATTTTTTAAGTTATGTATTTATTTTGAGAGGGAGAGACAGGAGCACAAGCAGGGAAGGGGCAATGAGGAAAGCCAGAATCTCTAGCACGCAGGCTCTGCACTTTCAGCACACAACCTAATGCTGGGCTTCAATTCATGACCTCAAGATCATGACCTGAGCCAGCTCAAGAGTCAGCCCTTTAACCAACAGCACCACCCAGGCACCCCAAAACTCTCCCACATTCTGAATACACACACACAGCGGCGCCTGGGTGGCTCAGTCGGTTAAGCATCCGACTTCGGCTCAGGTCATGATCTCACAGTTTGTGGGTTCGAGCCCCACATCGGACTCTGTGCTGACAGCTCAGAGCCTGGAGCCTGCTTCAGATTCTGTGTCTCCCTCTCTCTCTGCTCCCCCTCCCCCCACTCGCTCTTTGTCTCTGTCTCTCAAGATAAAGACATAAAAAAATAAATACACATGCATTGGTAACTATGTAGAGGGGATGGACATGTTAATTAGCTTGATTGTGGTCTTTTCACATTGTGTACATAAATCCAAATATCAGTATACCTTAAATATATACAATTTTTATATGTCTAAGATATCTCAATAAAGCTATTAAAAAAGAGATAAAGAAAACCTCACCCATAGTTTCCCATTAGTCTCAAAATAAAAGCCAAAGTCCTCCTGTATGTAGACTCTGGGGCTCTAGGTAATCTGTATCCAGCCCCCCACCTCATCTCATCTCTGACTATTGTCTCCTTTGCAAGTGCTTTTCCACTCTCGGTGACTCCATGACCAGTTTCAGTACCCTTCTGGTTGGGGGCTTTGCCTTTGCCATCCCCTCTATCCAGAATTCTCTCCACTGATTTATCATGGTTCATTTCCTAACTTCAATCAGATCTCAGCTCAAAGTTCATCCTAGTCACTCATTCATTTGTTCATTCCAAATGCCAAGCACTGTGGAATAAACCAGAAAACAAAACAAAGTCTCTGCTCTTATGGGGAGGAGAGTACATTCTACTGGAGTGGAAATACACAATAAAATAAACATGGTGTTGGGGCACCTGGGTGGCCCAGTCAGTTAAGAGTCAATTGACTCTTGATTTTGGCTCAGGTCATGATCTCACAGTTTGTGAGTTCAGAGACTGCTTGGGAGTCTCTCTCTGCCCCCTGCACTGTTCTCTCTCTCTCTCAAAAATAAATAAACTTTAAAAATAGAAATAAAGATAACCATGGTGTCAGGTGAAACCATGCTATGAAGAAAACAGCCTAAAAGTATAAAGGGGGGGGGATTCTACATTTGATGGGGTGCTCAGGGATGGCTTTGAGATAAAACGAACTTTCTTTTTGCTCTACTGCTAACCAATCAGGTGGCCTAGGGTGAGATTCTTCACCTTACTGAGGCTGTTTCATCTGTGAAAGGAGTTAAGATTCAGTGGGATGATGCAAGTGGCAGGGTTGGTAAATCCTACTTTCTTGTGCAAATGTGGGTGATTTGAGTCCCATGAAAGAAAGGGAAACTCAGGAGAGGAGGCGTGGGCTGAGATCCTGATGCAGGCCGGCTGGGTCTGCAGACCCAGCCAAAAGGGTCCTTGGCTTCATGCAGGATACAAATCAAACATGAGCTGGCAGTTTATTGAAGATAGAGAGATACGTACTGGGCGTCTAGGAGACTTGGAAAGGAAAAGGCCACAAGTTTCATCTTTTCTTGGAGTCTGGGGTTTTACTGGTGATTGTGCTCTGTGCACATGTCCTCTCAGGCATCCAGGAACTGGTCAGAACAAGGATAGGGTGCAGGTGTCCTTCATAAGCCACTCGTTCCATGAAGCCTGGGGTCTTGGAGATACTGGGTGCCAGTGGTCTGGAATATGCACATGATGGCTCTCCCGGGTCATTCATTCTTTAGATATCGCCTACTGTTCTGGAAGACATCAAAGATATCATTATCTCTTTGTCCCTTACAAGGAGGACATGTGTTTTGCATTAGGAGATTTGTGTAGAGTGGGGTGGGGATGCGGGTCCTATCAAGAATAGAAGTCAGAAAAGAAGCAATGGGGTTGGGGGTGGATGGCTTTTTTTTCATGGGATGCCTTCAGTTTCCCTGTCTCGATCCGAGTCCAACTGGAAGCAACCTCGCAACTGGTACTATGGAAAACGGCTATGATTGCTGCAGAGGCTTCTAGGAAAGCCTGGAATTAAAGTAAAGAAAGAGGGCTTCCCTGTGGGATGCTGACTCTAGTGAGTTGTAGGTCTCAGTGGGGAGGGAGGAACAAAGCAAGGCTTCCAGCCTGCTGGGGTCCCCGTCCGCTACCCCTGAGCTCCAGCATTAGAGCCGGAGTCGCCCGTAATGTTTCACGCCACCGGGATCAAGCTAATCACGTCTTTAAGTGCACCAAAGGACATATGCTTACGGCGGAAACGAGAGCTCCCTAGCCAATGACAGAGACTGTACGGCGGAAGTGTAGAAATGGTCTCGGGAAGATGGCAGCCTCAGTCCGGCCACAAGTTGATTGGCAGGTGCAGTGACCAGAGGGTAAGCCTTACAGCACGAGCGGCTGTTTGGAGGCTGAGGCACGAAGGAGCTGCGGGCCGAGCTCAGGGAGGAATCGGAGGCACTTATATAAAAATCTCCGGAGAGCTAGAGAAGGGGCGGTTCCGGACGGGGTGCTGCGGCAGGCGAGGTCTGGCCGGAGAGCAGGGACGCCCGGAAGGGGCGGGGCTTGCAGCGGGGCGGGCGGGGCTTTTGGAGATCCGGAGCCGGGCCTGGAGACGAGGCCGGGGTTGGGAGCAGTTAGGGGCAGGGTTTATGGGGTGGGCGTGGCTATGAGGTGGGACTTGAGGCGGGGCCGAAAGAGACCCGGACAGAGCAGGAGAGGGGAAGGGCTTGGGGGGACTGGGCCTGGTCTGGGGGAGCCTCATCTAGCGGATTTCCGACGTGGCGGCGGCAGCATCAGACCAGGCCCTGTCCCCCGATCTCATCTCGATTCCTTTCTCCTCTCTCGCTCAACAGCTCTAGACTCCAGGCCCTGTCCCCTGGGCTCTGCCTTCGGATGTCCCACCGTCCGCAGCCTGCATGCGCCGTGGGGCGCCCCAGGACCAGGAGCTGGTGGGCCCGGGGGCTCCTGCGCGGGGGTCCCGGGGCGCCCCTCCTCCCTCGGGACTTGTCCCGGTTCTCGTCTTTCCCCCGGACCTAGTATTCAGAGCGGACCAGCGGAGCGGACCCCGGCAGCTGCTGACCCTCTATAACCCCACGGGAGCAGCGCTTCACTTCCGAGGTGAATGGATGGGCGCCTCATGCTAGGGTTCTGGGTCTGGGGCCAAGACATTGGGGGGCTGTGTGGGCTGGAGGAGTGTGATGAGCAGGGTCAGATATCCAACCTTGGCAGACTGTAAGAGTCATGTCCTTCCCTGGGGTAGAGGCAAGAGGGACTCTAGTGTCCCTCCCTGGGCAAGCTTGTGTAGGGTCTCTAAAGCAAATCGGTCTGTGTATGCCTTTATCCCTCAGTCCTGTGCACAGCACCTGCCAAATACACGGTGTTTGACGCAGAAGGATATGTGAAACCTCAGTCCTGCATTGACATGTGAGTTGGGAGGGTTGAGGGGACTCGTGGAAGCCAGGGGTCGCTGCCACCGTTGTCAGAATTACCGCACCCGTGCCCTATGGCTCAGACCTGGTCCTCTTCAACCTTTTTCCCCACCTCTGTCAGCATCCCTAAGGGAAAGGCTCCTGGGAGGTGGAGCCTGGATCCACTTGGATCACTTCCTGTCACTCACTTCCTCTCAATGGGCCTCTCTCCTATTTTGGGACCAGTGTGATTCGCCACGTGGCCCCCATTCCCAGCCACTATGAGGTCCAGGACCGCTTCCGCATTGAGCTGTCTGAGGAAGGAGCTGAGGGTCGAGTGGTGGGGCGCAAGGACATCACCTCGATTCTGAGGGCCCCAGCCTACCCCCTTGAGCTTCAGGGACAGCCTGACCCAACGCCCCACCCAGGGCCTCCTTCCTGGACAGCACCATCCACGGCCAGACACTTCCCCGAGAGTGAGTTGGGGGATGGGAATTCTTGAGTTCTTGAGCATTACCCTAGAGATGCACCCACTTGAAGTAGAAGGGGTCTTCCGGTTCAGTCTTTTGCGTTTTGGTAGAAGCATTCCTAGAAGCTAAGATTTTATATGAGGTTAAGCAAAACACAGACTTTTGTAGTTTTTCGTGGTTTCTGGTTTCTGGCTTCTACTTAGAGGGAAAAGTTCTCCCTTGGCTCTAACTTCAGTACTTCCTATCATGTGCCAGCTTAGTTCAGTTCAATATGAAACGCATACTGAACCACTGTGCTGTACCAAGTTGTGGGCTCTATATGGGAGATAAAGTTCTTGCCTGACAAACATGTCCACAGGAGCCAGTAATGAAGACAGGGTGAATAGGAAAAAAAAAAAATGCTGAGGGACCAGAGGATAGAGGGTTTCTTGTGATTGTTGGGACAGAGGCTCCAGGGAGGAGAGGACACCTGCAGAATGCCCCTTGGAAGGCAATAAAAAATAGACACACCTCCAATCTCCAGCTTCCTTCCTGGGGACGGTGGGCTGGGCAGGAGGGGGGCTGGAGCTTCTGATGAGCCAGGCTTGTTTCCCAGACCCCCATCCGCAACTGGCCACCAGTTCCTTCCTCCTCTTCTTGCTGACCGGCATAGTCTCCGTGGCCTTCCTGCTGCTTCCACTCCAGGATGAACTTGGCAGCCAGCTGCCCCAAATTCTGCACGTCTCCCTGGGACAGAAGTTGGTGGCGGCCTACATCTTGGGTGAGCAGTAGTGGCTAGGGAGATGGGGGCCACGAGGAAGGCTAGCAGAGCCTCAAGGCTGCTCATTTGGTCTTGCTCTTCTGTCCTCCCCCTCCAGGCCTCCTCACCATGGTGTTCCTTCGGACCTGAGCTCCCTGCTCAACTTCCACCCACCTCCTGGGGCAGAGACGTGGATGTGCACATGAGACAGCCACTGTGATGCTCATGCCTTGCCTCAACTCCTAACCTTCTTCTTCCTGCCCAGCCTCCCTCCCCAACTACCCAGGGATTTGTATTCATTTTCCAAATTGAATAAATTTTTGAAATTTAAACTGAGAAACATAGGGAACAAGCCCCTTTCTTCCCACTTCATTCCTCCAGTTCCTCCTCCCATCCCCAGGGGACCTGGGAGCCCAGGGGCAGTGAAGGGGCCCAGTGAGGGTTCTAATCCTGGTGCTGCACCAGAAAAACTGTGTGGCCTTGAGCAAGTCATTGAACTTCTCTGAGCTTCTATTTCTACCTCTAAAATGAGGGAATTGGGCAAACAATTTTTTTAATGTCCCCTTTACCTCTAACAAAGGGTCCTGTCCCTAAACTGATGTACTCAAATTACAAAGAATCAAATCCTGCCTAATCCCACCCACTGTAGACATACAGTTTCAGTCTTTCTTTTTTTTAAGTTTTATTTCTATTCTGAGAGGAACGGAGTGGGGGAGGGGCAGAAAAAGAGAGAGAGAGAATCCCAAGCAGGTTCCCCGCTGCCAGTGCAGAGCCCAACATGGGGCTCAAACTCATGAAACTGTGAGATCATGACCTGAGTTGAAACCAAGAGCCGGACGCTTAACCAAGCCACCCAGATGTCCCATCTAGTCTCATATTCTTGAGCTATCAGAGCCTCTTGCCAGGGTTTCCTAGATGTTTCCAGTACCCAGAATCCTTTTCTGCCTTTTTGACCCTTTATCTGCTTTTGTCTCTTCCTTTATGACTTCCACTCCTGTGGATCAGAAACACCAAGGTCCCTGGCAAGACTGGGGAAAATGGGATTGCCTGACATAACCTCAACACAACCAGGCAGGAGAAACTAAGGCACAGGAAAAGAATAGGATCCTTGAAAGGTAGGTGTCCAGCCCTCTATCAGATGCAGGGCAAGGGAGAAGAAAGGAAGAGGGACAGCCAGTGACACTGGCAGATCGTTGACTGGGGAGAAAAATCAGCAAGATAATGTTAAGACAGACTCCATCTGTTCTCTGCCTCTGTTGTCATGTCTCTGATCCTCTTGCCTCCTAGAAGAACCCTATTGATGACATCCCCCCTCTCCCTCAATCCAGGATAATCTCCCTGTTAGTTTGCTAGGGCTGCACAGATGGTGGGGGCTTAAACAGAAATTAATTTTCTGACAGTTCAGAGGCTAGATGTTCAAGAGTAAGGTGTCAACAGGTTTGGTTTCTCTGGAACCTTCTCTTTGGCTCCCAGATTGCCCTCTTCTCGCCATGTCTTCACATGACCTCTCCTCTGTGTGTGCACATCCCTGATGTCTCTCTGTGTCCAATTTTCTTACAAGGACACTGATCAGATTGGCTTAGGTCTACTCTAATGGCTTCATTTGAATTTAATCACATCTTTTTTTTTTTTAATGTTTTATTTATGTTTGAGAGAGAAAGAGACAGAGTGGAAGCAGGGGAGGGGCAGAGAGAGAGATACACACAGAATCCAAAGCAGGCTCTGGGCTCTGAGCTGTCAGCACAGAGCCCAATGCGGGGCTCGAATCCACAAACTGTGAGGTCATGACCTGGGCCGAAGTTGGACGCTTAACCAACTGAGCCACCCAGGCGCCCCCAAGAACTTAATCACATCTTTAAAGGCCCATCTCCAAACACAGACTGAGATATTGGAAGTTAGGACTTCAACATAGGAATTTGGTGGGGGAGCACATTTCAGCACAAAACACTCCCCATCTCAAGATCCTCAACCCAATCACCTCCAAAAAGTCCTTTTTTGTTGGGCAAGGTAACATTCATTCACAGGTTTTGGGGATTAGGACAGGAACGTCTCTTTTCCAGATTGGTATTCTGGACAAGGTGAAGGGCTGAGAAACCACTTTGGGAAATTTGTTGTGGATATTATGTCAGAGAAGCAAATAGTTGAGAAGGGTCTAACCCTAGTCCAGACTCCTGAGAACCCACCAAGTCAGGCTCAGGGTGCTCAAGAGGGGGAAGTTTCATCCTGGAACCCGGGGCCTGGGGGATCGCAAGCTGTACACTAAGAGGCCTTCACTCCCCAGCGTCCTGAGGAGCAGGGTAGGACCTGTCTGCATCAAGAGGACCCAGTAGCCCAGACACAGGCCCTAGGATTTATGCAGCTGCCCTGGGAGTGAGGGCCAGGGCTGCCGCCTCCTGAGATGTGATTAAAGGTAAAGTGGTGCGGACAGCACTTACACTCCCCTGCCCTCCTGCAGCTTCTACCTTGCTGGACAAAGACCCCTTTGGTCAAAGGGGACCCATGGGGAGAGAAGTCCCAGGGTGGGTGAATCTTTTTTTTTTTTCTTAAATAGTTTATTGTCAAGTTGGTTTCCATATAACACCCAGTGCTCATCCCAACAAGTGCCCTCCTCCATGTCCATCGCCCCCCTTCCCCTCTCCCTCACCCCCATCAGCCCTCAGTTTGTTCTCAATATTCAAGAGTCTCTCATGGTTTGCCTCCCTCCCTCCCCAACTATTTTTCCCCTTCTCCTCCCCCATGGTCCTCCATTAAGTTCCTCCTAATCCACCTATATTTGCAAACATATGGTATCTGTGTTCTGCCTGACTTATTTCACTCAGCACAACACCCTCAGGTTCCATCCATGTTGCTACGCATGGCCAGATTTCATTCTTTCTCATTGCCATGGAGTATTCCATTGTATAAATAAGCCACATCTTCCTGATCCATTCGTCAGTTGATGGACACTTAGGCTCTTTCCATGATTTGGCTATTGTTGAGAGTGCTGCTATGAACATTGGGGTACATGTGCCCCTATGCATCAGCACTCCTGTATCCCTTGGGTAAATTCCTAGCAGTGCTATTGCTGGGTCATAGGGGAGTTCTATTGTTAATATTTTGAGGAACCTCCACACTGTTTTTCAGAGGGGCTGCACCAGGGTGGGCAAATCTAACAGGTGTGTGTGACCCCTGCAGTCTCCTCTCCCAGGGCCCCATGCTCAGGAGGCCCCGTGTTTGGGAGTTAATGCTCTGTGGTCACCTACTTGAAATTCTTAATTGATTCTGCCTTTTAGTTTATGTTTTAGGGTCTATGACCATACCACCCTGAACGCGCCCGATCTTGTCTGAATTTATATTTTGGAAGCACAGTCTGATGGGACAATGGAGGATGTGCTGGGGATCTTGCTGCCCCTGGTCAGATTCTTACCTGCTAGCTCCCTTTCTCCACCCAGAGACAGCTGTTACCCTCCTTTCCCAGCAGGGCCTGACCAGGCACAGGGAGTCTCCAGGTCACAGTCAGGGTCTGGCATGTGCGCCATCCCTACCAAGTTGTGGAACAGAGCCCTGAGTGCCTATGAGGATCTGCCCCAGGGTATTTCCGTCTGAAGATCTGGACATTAAGTAGCAAGTTAAATTCCACCATACAGGTTGAAAGACTGTGGGAAGGAAAAAGGGTCGTTCATACCTTTTGAACAAGAGGCCCTACAAATAATGTATCCATCTCTGGTCTCAGTAGAAGCCAGCTCTTCACCCCTCGATGGTCTTTGGAGAAGGGCCGTCTTTATTTCCTTAGACAGCTTCCTTCCTCAGGTAACAGAACAGCTCAGTTTTCCCCATGAAGACACCATTCCTACTTGCATCCTCTTTGGCCCCTCTGCCCAACCCGTCCCTGTCTCAAGGGAGGGAGGATTGGGTAGAGTGAGGGTGAGGAAGAAGCATAAAGGTGCTTATAAACAACAGATGCCACCAGGTGGTTTATTAAGATCCAAACCCCAGCCTCTCCCACCAGAGACCACCAGTTGGCCACAGGCTATGGTTCCAGTCATTCTCCCACTAGACTGGTCCTGTCCCAGGACCTAGGAAACCTTCCAGAGTGGTCTCTAAGTGTAGGGGACCTCTTTCCCGAAAGGTAAAGGGCTATGATGAAAGGGCAGATGCTGCTCTCTGATTAGCTGACAGTACGGCCGGTCCATTGTGGAAGGCACTCCTCAACTACTCCTACACTTCAGGGCTAGGGGTGTGGGTGTGTGCGCAGGCATTTTGGCTGGGCCCCTTGCAAGGACGGGAAAGGCTAATGAGAAATCGGTCAGCAGGTAGAGGTGGTACTAGGCACCTCCATCACCTAGAAATCACTCAAGCGGGAGGGCAGGAGCTCTTGGCAGGGGCATATGCTCGTCCAGCCCACCGCGGACCTCAGAAGTTGTTATCGATGTTCCAAACGTCCCCACTAAGTGCGTTGGCTGCCCCCTGCAGCGTCCAGGTGAGCAGGGCCAGCTGGCGTCGGAAGCGGCTCTCCTGGAAGCTCAGACCGGGAGGCACCTGGAAGGAGGCAGCTCTAGGGTCTCCGGAGCCGCCCGAGCGCAGCAGTCGCACGTGGTCGAGCAGCGCGCCCAGCGTGTGGTCTCCGTGGCCCAGGAAAATGTGGCGGAATGGGGAGTCGGCCGGCGACACGTACTGGGACAGGAAGTAGAACTCCACCTGCACCGAGAAGGGGATCAGGTCAGCTTGGGGGTTCACCCTGGAGCGCGGGGGCCAAACACACCTAGGCGAACATTGCTGAGCAGCTTCTTTAAGTCCCACCTCCCTTTGACTATCCAATCGGGAGTAGCCATTCTTTGACGTCACCTGCAACCGGGTAGGATGCGTCCTCCTACTGTGTTTCGGATTATATCCCTTTCTATCCCTCCGACCTCCAAGCCAGCATCTACGCCTCCCATTCACTTACCCGGCTGAAGCCTTAAAGAACAGTCTATCGTCCTGGTGTTCCTCACTCTCCTACACCCTAGTCATTCCCCCTCACGGCCTCTAGCGTCTACATATTAGAGTCAAAGGTCAAGGGGACTGGCCAGCGCTAATGAAGTGCCTGACTCTGTCCTCTATAACTTGCATGCTGATCATCCTTCTTGAGATGGCCTCACTCCAGTTCTCCTACCTTTCTTCCAGCCTCTCTGGGTTTCTTGTGCTCCCACCTGTGGGCAGGCCCAAGGCTGGACCCCCACCCTCTGCTCCTCTCCTTACCTACAATCCGGTGGTTTTCAAGCCTGGCTGTTTATTAGAATCACCATCGCGCGGGTGCCACCCCAACAACATCGGAATCTCTAGGGGTGGTCTCACAAGCTCACATCTTTTCAGGTCCTCCATCTTTCTCTGGAAGGGCTCCTCAGTGCCCCTGGCTGCAGTCAGGACCTCATGGGGATAATTGCCAAGTCTACTTGACAAAAATCATCCACTGAAATCCTGGCTTCCACTTTTCTGGCCCTCCCCACCAGGTAGGGGGCACCTGGGCACAGCCTCATACACATGTGAGCACCAACTTTTTCTAAAACCTGACCCTTGCACCCACAGTCCCTCGTGAGCACCAGGGTCTCCCCAGTGCCTCTCAGCCCCGAAGGTGTGTTCATGTGAGTGGGGTGAGCTCAGACTGCCTGGTTTCTGATTTTGGCTCCACCACTTACTGTTATCTTGGATAAGTTATCTTTGTACAGTACTAGCAACCACACAAGATATGGGGGAGTCCTGTGAGAGAAAATGCAGGAAAACCCACACACATGGCAGCCCTCAAAAAACGGCAGCTGCTATCATTTTCCCTCTCCCCTTCCTCAATACCCCATCTGTCCATTTTCCTTCCGAATGTCTCCCATTATTACAGTTCCCTCACCCACAAGTGGTATCTACTACCACTCCTCATCCAGAGCTTAGTCACTCTGTTCATTCCCTCTTCACCATGTACAGTCTGGCCAAATCCTCCCTAAAACTCTGCTCTGCCCCCACCATAACACCTTTCTAATTCGCTTGATGCCCAGACCCTAAAAATCCAAACTTCTTATCCTGGCATTCAAGTTTCCCTTGATAGATGATCTCTCTCCCACAATTTGGTGCACCTCTCCCTTCTACTTCTCCACAGGCTTCTGTTCCAGCTCTGCTGGTCCATGTCCTGCTCCCAAGGACAGTCAGGCTTATCTCACTGTCATTCCCTTACTCTGGGTCTCTCCACTCTGAAATGTCTTTTTTTTTGCACCAACCCAAGTTCTGTTTGTTCCTCAAGGCCAACATCACAGTCTAAAGCAGGGGTTAGCAAGCTTTTTCTGCAAAAAGTCAAGTAGCAAATATTTTTGGCTCTGCAGGCCATACTGTTTCTGTTGCAAACACTCAGCTTTGCCACCATAGCTACCACAAAAGCAGCCACAGACAATCTGAAAATCAATGCACATGGCTGTGTTTCCATAAAACTTTACTTGAAAAAACAGGCAGCAGGCCAAATTTGGCCCACTGGCTAAAGTTTACCAACCCCTGGTCTAGAGCCAGCTGTGTTGCTGGTTCTGAAGTCCTGAGTCGTTTACTCTCCAGCCCTGAGTCTGAGCCATGCCCCTAACACACAGATGCCTTTTATTCCCTGGGGGGCATGTGGCAACTTGGGGGGTGGGGTGGGTGAAGGGAGTAGTATCTTTTTGTGTTCCTGGAGTCTGGCACAGCAGGAATTAAAGCAAGATCTGTGAATGAGAATGAACCATGCAGTGTCTCAGTGGAAGGGACAAAGGGAAGAGGAGATAGAGAGGTCAGGAAGTAGGGGAGGAAGAGAGGAAACTGAAGAGAGAGAAGAATGAGAGGGATCAGGAGAAAAGAGCAAGGATGAAAGAGCAAGAGGGATGGGTTTGTGAACAGAAACAAGGAATGAGTGGTGCCAAGGAAAACAGGCAAGGTCATAAGGAGGGAAATATAAGCAAAGACATGTTCCAAAGCCATGGTCCTGCATACACTATGGGTTCCCTGTCCACACCACACGCACAGAGGATGGTCCTGCTTAGAATTTTGTCCTGTCGACTTTCTCCCACACCCACGGTCCCTACTTATTCCATTTCCAGAAATCAAAGGGTTGTGGGATTGAGTTTTTAGAGTAAAGAAATGGAAGAAAGTGGAGAGGTTGGAAGAAGAGATGGAGCGTGAGTTGCAAAGTATTCAAAAAGAAACAGGAGTGATTGGTCAAAACAAGATCCTGTAAAACTTTATGTGACACCTCCCCCCGGCAGCTTCTCTGGGTTTCATCTCTCTTATTACCAGAAGGAAGAGAGCTCTCTTTGCTCTGAATTTCTTAAGCCTTTGCCCCTCCTGGGCCGTAAGCTTGTGCCTCCTGTACTGTGGACAATCATGGAGGGCTCAGGGCAGGGCAGTTCTGCCACACCGTCTGCCAAGCGGTCAGCCAAGTGGCTGGCCCTCCCTGTCAGTTTCTTCACTTTGTGGGGCCTGTCTCAGTGGTTATTCCAGCCTCGCCGGTCTGTGAGCACTGTCAGTCCGGGCCTGGAAGCGCCCAGAGGACAGGGACCACAGGAACCGGGCAAAGACTGAAAGAGGGAAAATGCCTGCGGAGGGCGGCTACAGGCCACCGGAAAAGGGAGAGGGCGTGGCAGGGGGCGGGGCCTCACCCGCATGATGCGCACGTTGTACATGCGCATCAGCCGCTCATCGCTCTCCTCGGAGCTGTAGATCTCCTTTCGCAGCTTCTCAGCCGCCCGGATGTAGTCCCCCCGCGCCGAGTACACCCACTGGAGGGTTAGTCCGCGGGCCTGAGGGTGATGATGCAGGCTGGGGCCAGAGGCAGAGGCCAGGATGGGGGATGGAGCTGGGACCCTGGGACCCTGGGACCCTGGGGCTGGCAGGACTAGGGGGTATAGTGGAACAGAATACTGGGATAGGGAAGATCTGTGTGGTTGGGAGGGTGTGAGCTGGGGCCTAAGGGGCCTAGGGCAGGAGTAAAGGGGCCAGGTTGCCAGAGGGCACTAGACCCTAAGGATTGTGGGGAGGAGGGGCCACACCTCTGGAATGGGCAGCACTTTGAGGGGATATACCGGCCCCCGCCCCCAGAAGCCAGGAGCAGGGTTGGTGTCTTGGACCTTGAGGTCCCTAGAGAACTCGTTGAGGCTGCCGATGTGCTTGAGGACCACGTCCCCGTAGCGGCCAAAGTCCAGAGGCAGCAGGTGATCGTGGCTGAGCCTGATGAGGAGCTGCCCAGCAAGCTGGGCCACAGCCTGGGCCACCGCAGGCAGGCGGCCCCGCAGAACCCTGTGTAGGTTTTCGTATGTGTCGTCCTTCGTGTGCAGGAACGGGTACACCTGGCCATCCTGCCGGAACAGAGTGAGGGCTAACACAGGTCTTTGTGCAGACAGGCTGAGGGGCTGTGGCTCTGGGACAGGGACAGGAAGTCTCACCTCCATGAAAGAGAACTCAACGGCAGGGACCCCCGCAAAGGCCGTGAAGGAATAGGCACTGCTGTCCATGGGCAGTGGCCGGATCCTGGGAGTGGGCAGGTTGGAGTGCTCTGTGGGTTTGGCTCCCCTACAAGTTGCCCTCCCTCACCCTTGCCCCAACTTACACCTCAGCATCCCAGCTGTGATTGTTGGACATCACCTGCTCATAGAGGGTCTGCCCACTGCGGTTAGGAGAGTCCACCTGGGGGCAAGGTAAGGGGCACCAGTCAGGTCAGGCCCTGGCCGCCACAAGCTTCCCTTCATGCCCTGCTCCTGGCCAGGGCCTTGCCTGCTTCAGGATGTTCTCTATGAGGCTGATCAGAAGGGGGCTGGTCTTGGCCTGGAACTTGTCATCTCCTGCAGAGAGGGAGGAGAAGGGATGCCAGGCTCAAGGCTTGGCCCCAAGGGCAGGGTGCACCAGAGGGGGCCCAGCTGGCCACAGTATCCCCACTCACCCAGCACTGCATTGTCCAGGCTCACATAGACTACAGCTTTGAGGTGCAGCACACTGAGGTAGCCCTGTGGGTGAGGGATGTGGAGTTTAACCCCCTCCCCACCTCTTCCCACTGCCTGACTCCCTGCCCTGGACCTCACGTTACCTCCAGCCACTCTGTGGAGCCCACACTCCCAAAGTCCCCTCCGTCCCAGCTGATGAAGAGAAGGCTTCTGCGGGGCTGGAAGCCTGGAAGCAGAGTGGGTTGGGAGCATTGGCTCAGCTGAAGACCAAGCAAAGACACCATCATTGTCTTCCTCTGCCCTGCTTCCCTGGGGTCCCTCCTTCCCTCCCATCCAACCCAGCCTAGCCCACCTCCCCTGATCTGCCTTGACTCAAGTTTAACAGTGATGGAGATTGCTTTCATGTGGAGTCTTCTGCTTAATGCTTCACTCAGACCAAGGACTATTATTACAGTTGATTCTTGAACATGTGTTTGAAATGCTTGGGTCCATTTACATGCAGATTCAACTGAGCAGAGGGGTCAGTGCCCCTAACCCTGGCGTTGCTCAAGGTTCAATTCTACTTTCATGTTTAGATGGGGAAATGGTGGTAAAGTGACTTTCCCAGGACCATGCAGCTGGGACATGGAGAAGCCAGGTTTGGAGCCCAGGTCTGAGTGGCCACCCTCTAGCCTGTGCTTCTTACTGCCTCTCTGCCCTGTCCTGGCTCGGGCCACAGTCCCAGCTGCCCAGCCCAGGCCCTGACCTTACCATTGCTCACCATGGAGGAAAAGGTTCGCACCAGCTCCAGCAGGATGGCCGTCCCCACAGCGGACTTGGCTGCTCCTGGGCCCCACGCATCCCTCTGTGCCCCAATGACAACATAGTGATCTGCGGGAGAGAAGGTTTGGGGTCCACATCCTTGGGGCAGTACCCAGAAAGCACCTGGGAGGGTACGTGCTCAAGGGGCCTCATCAGTCTCCATTTGCCAGCCCCTACATCTTTGCAGTCCCAGCCCTGCCAACCCTCTTGTCCCTAAAGAAAGGGGCCCTCTTCCCCTTGGCCCTGCCTGGATGGCCTGCTCCTTCAGCAGGGTGCCTGGGGTCATTCGGGATTCCATCACCTCCCTGGTCAGCCATGTCCTGCTGTTTGACAAGTCCTGACAGGTCTTCCTCCTTTGCCCCTCTCTCTGATCCGCCCCCCCCCCAACCTCTGCCTTTCTCATCTGAGCCACATCACAGGCTTCCCTGTGTCTCTCCCTCAGTGACTGTAGATATCACATTCTTTAGCTCAAGAACCCACTTTGATTCGGGAGCGCCTGGCTGACTCGGTCGGTTGAGCATCTGACTTCAGCTCAGGTTGTGATCTCACGGCTCATGGGCTCAAGGCTCACGTCAGGCTCTGTGCTATCAGGGCGGAGCCTGCTTCCTCTATCCCCCTCTCTGCACCTCCCCTGCTCATGCCCTCTCTCTCTCGCTCTCGCTCTCTCTCTCTCTCTCAAGACTAAACATTAAAATTTTTAAAAAGAACCCACATTGATTCCCCACCACTATCTGCATCTAGTTAGGCTCGAAATATTCGTTTGTCTAACCTGAACTACATTTCATGAGATAACATCACCCAAAGCATGTTTGCTCACCTTCCATGCTAGGGAACTCACTACTGTGCAGAACTGTCCATCCTGTCTCTGGACAGATTTGACTGTGGGAGCTACTCATTGCCACCCTCCTTGGTACCAGATCGGCCTCAACTTGCAGGCTTCTTCCCTACTAACCCCTGCTGCCCCCTCCCCTGGGCATCGCTCTTGCCCACTCCCCCAGGGCCTCCTGCCCCAGCCCCATCTCTAGTCTGGGGTCATGAGCGATGGCTCCCCTCCTGCAGGCTGTGGGCAAGCTAGCACACCTGGCTCTGAGCGGCCCTCGATGCAGCCAAAGATGTTGCTGATGGGGGTGGAGACCCTGTGGTTGTTGACCCCTAGGTGCAAGCCTGGCCCAGGGCCCAGGCGATAAGGGGAAACTGGGAGGCGCCCCTGCCATTCCTGGGAGGCCACAGGGCCTTGGAGCTTCCTGGAGAGGGGTAGAAAGAGTTGGAAGTGGCAGAGAGGCCAAGGCTATGGAAGAGCCCAGAGCTCCCTCTTCGCTCTTTCCCTCCCACCCTCTGGTTCCAGCTCGACTTCTGCAATGTGCCTGCTGCCTTGGACAATTGTGCAGGTTAGGTCCTGCTCAAAGGTGTCCAGAGAAAGTGGGTGTGATACCCAGCTGGAGTTGCACTTACTGGATAGCAGGCACGGGCGTGAGGCTGTGCCCACCCAAAAGATTTTTCTAGTTCACCCCAAAAGACTTTACAAACTAGTTCCCTCTCCCTTTCTCCTCCCCTCCTGGTCCCCACATGCCCCTCACCTCAGCAGGAGGGAGGCAACGTAGGCACTGATGGGCTGGGCTGGGATGTTAGGAAGGCCCGAGGACTGGACTGGAGGGAACTGGGTTTGATTAAAGGAAGGGAAGCCAGGCGTGTAGGGGTCCCCAGTTCCCAGGTGCACCTGTGAGGAAAGGGGTGTCCACGCTGAATCTGTGAGCTGGGTTCCCAAGAGTAGCCTACAAGTCTTATCTCAGACAAGGTGGTATAGTCTTGGGACCCCAGGAATCCACCACTGGCTGCCCCCAGACTCACATGTCCATACACAGCCCTGTGGCTGGACAGGCCGAGCTTGTGTGGGTCTTGGGAGAAGTCAGCAGAATCAGGGTATATGAGCACTCCTCGGGCCCCAAAATCCTGGGCGCTGGCCACCTGGGGATGGGACGTGGGTAAAAGACTCCTTCTCGAAGAGACAACCAATTTATAAGGGCAGGAGAAGCAAGTAAAATTAAAGTGGCACTGCCTCTGCTCTGCTATTATGAAGCAGAGAGAGGCTGTAAGCACCCCATCCCCCACCGTCATCTTCCCACCTTTGCACAGCAAACCTCACTGTGTTCCACAGTCTTCCCTGCTTGTTCTACGTCCCAACCTCCTGATTTTGCTTCCCGCCAATACTTTCTTACCCGCTTGGTTCTTTCTTTTCTCTTTCTGACAGCCTCCTAGAAGCTTCCCATAAGCTGCTATCCTGTCTTCGCGTTCCGCAGCCCTGCACCCTCTTGCTCCACTCCATCACACATTCAGGGACCCTCACCTTCTGTGCAAAGCTGATCTCCCCCAAGCGCACCAGCAGGAGGCGCCCCGCCGGCTCCACGCCCCGAGCCCGCAAGTCCTGCAGGTCCTCTGGCCGCCCATAGTGGGCGTACACCAGCTCTCCCTGGGGATGGGAAGGACCGTGAGGCGAGCTCTCCCTGTCCCTCCTCCGCCACCCGCCACCCGGGAGAGGACGACGCTCGCTACCCCGGTCCTGGGGGCGGGACAGGGGGTGCTCACCGTGGCGTTGCCCGTGGCGCTGTAGGGACAGTAGACGTCGTGGTCCTCCAGCGGCAGGGGCTCCCCGAGCTTCCCAGACGCCTCCACCCAGTGCAGGGTATTGGGATGAGCCCTGAGGAGCGGAGGTGGTAAGCGTCCCCAAGCGCGCCCCCCCATCCCCCGCCCCCGCCCCGCGCACTCACGGGTCTGGGAACTGCAGCCCCACGTAGTGCGTATCCATCCACACGTGGTCCAGCTTTTGGCTCAAAAGCGCCACGCGGATGTCCTGGGCCAGGGCCGCCATGCTGGCCGAGCCAGCCACCCTTTTCCGAAGGCTGGTTTGCCTGAGCGGGAAGAGGTGAGATTGGGGCGTGGAAGAGGAGTTAAGGGACTTCTGGAGGCCTGGAGGGGAGGGAGGGAGGAGGGACTGATGCCAGAGACGTGGGGTCGCCTGGGGGCCTGGGCAGTGAGGCCTCCTAAGTCTCTCCCTGACTCTGCCATTATCATCCATCCCATCACACCACCCCCCCCTTCCCCCGGGCTGCCACCGAGTGTCTGTAAAGCCTCCTTCCTCCTTAGCTTCTGATGGCTTGCTATCTTGTCCACCATGTCTTAGGTTGTTACTGGCTCAGGCCAAACTCACCAATCTACTGCCCCTCCACACATGCGCATATCCTGGGCTTTACCTCACCTATGAAAAACGCTTTTCTTCCAGGGGGCTTAACTGGGCAGAGGGGGCCCTCCATCTACCCCACCCTCCACCTGAGTCTCACGGAGACATCTTACATTGTGGTTCCTGGTGTAACAGTGGGGTCCCTTGTCTTGGAGACCTCACCCTGTCTTCTTCCATAGTCACCACCTAACTAGTGAGACTGTTGTGGCCTGAGCTTCAGGCCAACCTGCTTCACATGCGCCCTCTCCAAAGTGGACAGACTCCTCCCTCCTCAGCATCATCACTGAATACCCTTTACCTTTTGCCTTAGCGGAAACCCAGCTGTCCCTGGAGAGGCCAGGTCTCCTATGGGTCTCTGGTTCTCATACCACCTGTGCTTGGAGCAGAGGCTCCCTGGCTCCACTGTTGCGATTTCTGGCCATTACTCCTCTGGTAAAGGTCTCTTCCTTTGAAGCCTAGACCATCCAGCTCTCCCACTCTCTGTCCCTCTTTCAGCTAATGGGTCACTTGACCGGTTTCATCAAGGACTTTGGCATCTGGCATATCATTTTCCTCTCCACTAAGAAACTCCACAAAGTTTCTGCACTACTTCAAAATCCACATGCAGGGTCACCTTAGTCTCAGCCTCCACCCTCTCAGCTCTCACGAGGACCACTGCACTCCACAGTTGAGGTGGCTTTGTCAGTACCATTCCTTCCCCCACTGCTCCCCCAGTCCCATCCAGGAACTCAAGTTTTGAAATTGTATCCATCAGTGTGTTGTTTGTAAAAATAGATGATGCACACTGTGGATTCCTGTGCATAACCATAAATTAGATGTACACACTGCAATATAGAGACCTTGAAAATACGGTGTTAAGTTAAAAGAAAAGTTTATCAAAATTAAAAACACATTAGAGATTTGCACGTATAGGAGGATTAGGAGGAACTTACCTGAGGAACAAGGGGGAGAAGAAGGGGGGAAATGGTGGGGGAAAGGGAGAGAGGCAAACCATGAGAGACTCTTGAATGCTGACAAAAACTGAGGACTGATGGATGTGGGGGGGAGGGGGGATGGGCATGGAGGAGGACACTTGTGGGGATGAGCACTGGGTGTTATGTGGAAACTAATTTGACAATAAACTATATGTTAAAAAAAAACACATTAGAGAGAGCTGTATCTGAGTAGTGGGTCTTGGAGTGATTTTTTTTTTTTTTTTTACTTTCCTCTTTATATTTTTCCACATGGCTTAGCTTTAAAAAAATAATGAACATAGAGGATTGTATGCAAACATTAAATGTTTTGAAAAAAATAAATGTTTTGAAAATTCTATATATGCATGTGAAACATTCCATATATGACAAAGCCATGTGTGTATTTAAAGGCACACATCAAACACATCAGATGAGCTGCTTCTGGGTGAGGGAATGAGGAAGGAGTGCTCAGGGTTAGGGAGGGAAATCAAACAAGAACAGCCTTTGCTGAGAACACTGAGCTGCTGCCCCAGGAGTATCATAACGCCATTCTTTGCACCAACCTTAAAAACAAAACAAATTCCCTCTACATCTGATTACAATACTCTATTGTTTCAAATTCTTTATTTCTCTCTCTTTCCTCTTAATATAAAATCTAAAGCAGTTTGGGTGGCCATTAAGGCCTTTTATGACCTGAGCCATATCCATCTTGACACCGCAGCTCCCTACCACCACAGGTCAAAATCTAAGTCCTGTGATGTGGCATTCAAGACTTTTCTGGGTTTGTCCTGCCTCCTGTCTGGATACTGGCCCCCTCTGCATTCATTCAGACAGCCACATAGACCATAGTTCACTTCCTCCAGGAGGCCACCATACCTACCCCAGGCCCTTTGCACCTGCTGTTCTCTGACCTGAAATGCTTTACAACCTTATCTTTGCCTGATGAACAACTCACCCCTCAGGCTTTAGCCCATCACTTCTTCAAGGAAGCCTTCCCTGACCCCCAATCTAAGTCAGATCCCCCTGGTTATAGTCATTACAATGATTCTAGTAACAAATACATAGTCAGGAATGTGATTATTAGTTCCATATTGATTTCTCCCAATAGACTGTAAGCTCCAGACTTTTGTTCTCTGCTCTGTCACCCCTACTTACTTAGCCTAGCACCTGCCACATGGTAGGTGCTCAAAAATATTTGGTGGGCAAATGAATGAATGACCTGATCAGTGTCACTGGCAGTCCAGCCATTCACTTCCCTGGCCACACCCACACTGCTCTTGTCATTACCCAGAATTCCATCTCCAGAATATTTATCCGCTGGGGATTTAAACACCAACTGAATGCCAGGCACTGTGCGAAGTGCTGGAGATGTCAAGATAAATAGGAGACTATTTGTCAGATAAATGTTAGAAGTTCCAGTATCCCACTCTCTGACTAGAGCTTTCCAGGTTCCAGCTTGCTCCCTGACCCTCACTATACTTGCTCTTCACCCACATTGAGCACTCCAGACTGTCCAAGCCCTCCAAGCCTCTCTGCAGCTTTCCCTTCCTTCTCCATCCACCCTGGAGTCACATTACTTCATCGCTCACTCCCCCTCACTGCCACCCTCTTGCCTCCCTGCCCTCTGATGGCATCCACAGTGCCACACCTCACCCTGAGACCTGGCAAACTATCCACCTGTTCAGCCTGTACCCAGAGGACCGAGTGATGCTCAAGAAAATAAGAAACCCTGGGGTGCCTGGGTGGCTCAGTTGGTTTAGATGCCCACCCAACTCTTGATTTCGGCTCAGGTCGTGATCTCACTGTTCTTGGGATTGAGTCCCTAGTCCAGCTCTGTGCTGACAGCCCAGAGCCTGCTTGGGATTCTTTCCCTCTCTTTCTCTCTCTCTCTCTCTGCCCCTCCCCTGCTCTCTCTCTTTTTCTCTCAAAATAAATAGTTAAAAATAAATAAAAAGCTATCTGGAGTCTACAGCAAAGTTTATACTCAATAACAAAGTAGTATAAAAACATTCCTATGAAAGTCAGGAACTAGGGGCACCTGGGTGGCTCAGTCAGTTAAGCATCCGACTTTGGCCCCAGTCATGATCTCCTGGTTTGTGGGTTCGAGCCCCACATCGGGCTCTGTGCTGACAGCCAGCTCAGAGCTTGGAGGCTTTTTCAGATTCTGTGTCTCCCTCTCTCTCTGACCCTCCCCTGCTCACTCTATCTCTCTCTCAGAAATAAATAAAACATTAAAAAAGAAAATAAAAAGGGGCGCCTGGGTGGCTTAGTCGGTTAAGCGTCCGACTTTCACTTAGGCCATGATCTCGCGGTTCGTGGGTTCGAGCCCCGCGTTGGGCTCTGTGCTGACTGCCAGCTCAGAGCCTAGAGCCTATTTCAGAGTCTGTGTCTCCCTCTCTCTCTGACCCTCCCCTGCTCACGCTGTCTGTCTGTCTCTCTCCTAGAAATAAATAAAAATATTAAAAAAGAAAAGAAAAGAAAGTCTGGAAATAGACATATCTCCTGTCATCATTACCTAAGTTCACATCCTCTCTCATGCAATAAGCAATGAAAAAGACATAAAAGGTATAAGCATTGAGAAAGAGGCTACACGGGGCGCCTGGGTGGCTTAGTCGGTTAAGCGTCCAACTTTCTCTTAGGTCATGATCTCACAGTTCGTGGGTTCGAGCCCCGCGTCGGGCTCTGTGCTGACTGCCAGCTCAGAGCCTGGAGCCTGTTTCAGTCTGTGACTCCCTCTCTCTCTGACCCTCCCCTGCTACGCTGTCTCTCTCTCTCCTAGAAATAAATAAAAATATTTTTTAAAAGAAAGAAAGAAAGAAAGAAAGAAAGAAAGAAAGAAAGAAAGAAAGAAAGAAAGAAAGAGAGGGTACACATCTCTCACTAGCTATAGCTTATAAGACTTTCTACTTGGAAAAGCCAGGCGTATCCACTGAAACCCTATTCCTGACCAAAGAGAGAGCCATTGGCTGCTTGACCTCTGAACCTACCTGGGCAGTTCCTTCCTAATAGGGAAAGTAACCTCAGCAAAACAAGAGAAACACTGGTCTGCTTGTTCTGGCTGAGCTTTAGGCCTGCATGATCTGTGTCTCCATGGCATCTCTCACAAATTAGACAGAAAGGGTTTGGTCTATGCTCACAAATGCATTTGCTTGCTCATTTTTGCAGATTCCTTAAAATGTCCCTTCTGAGACCCCCCAGAGCTCCCCGCAGCCACAGGTCAAAATCTAAGCCCTGCAATGTGGCATTCCGGACTTTTCTGGGTCTGTCTCACCTCCTGTTTGGATACTGGGCCCTCTTGCTCTCACTCAGACAGTTAGCTCCCGCATCTCCCAAGAGTGCTACCCTCAGAGCCAGAGCCCTCTGCAACCCTTTCTCTGGAACTCCCCTCACCCCACCCCACCCCCAGCTCTTGACATCCTTCCCAGGACCACTGAACAGGGAGGCCAGGGAGGCAAGTGGAAAAAGGGGCCTCACACCAGAGTCCTGGGCAAAGAGGGAGGGAGGCTGAGTTCCAGCAAGGCTGATCCTTACCTGATTATGTCCTCCAGGCGCCCCTCCCCCAGGAACTTCAGGAACATGGCCTGGAGGTCGCTCCAGTACAAGGTGCCCTGGTGGGAGTCTGGGCCCGGCTCATAGTTTATGTCCTCGCTGACCACCAACACATCATCCCCGCATGCCTGGCAAGACCCTCGGAAGGCCACATAGCCCAGAAGGAAAGCTGGGGGATGGGAAGATGGAGATGCCCTTTGTGCCCCACTCTTGACTCCGGAAATCTACCCCTAACCCAGGCCCTTCACTGATGCAGAGGGGATGACACTCACCCCCAGTGAAGATCAGCAGGGCTGTCAGGACCAGGTAGGGGGCAGCCCTTCGTCCTGTTGCTGCCCAGAATCCAAGGTTCTGCTTTCCAGCTCTGGAGCCCAGGTCAGGGCCCCTCAGCTCCATGGGGCAGAATTGGATGGGTGGCTCAGCCCCCTCCTCCCCGTCTTCTTCTTCCTCCTCCAGGTGCCACTGCTGGGTGCCCTCCACGCGCTTGTAGATGGTCTGAGAGGGTCGTGGGGACAACCTTTGCTGTGTGGGGCATGGTGGGCATGAGATTGGGGAAGAGGCATGGGGGATGGGGCAGGAGCTGGCAATAACAGTCAGTGACTATGGGGTGCCAGAAGAGGGCAAGGCAGGGGAAAGGGTCCTGAGAGGCAAGCTGGAGGGGAGACATGGAGGAGGTGCGGAGGGGAGGGGCCAGCCTTGGGGTGTGGGAGGGGGCTGAAGGACCTGTAGAGAAGGCCTAAAGTGTCCCCCAATCCCCTTGGTCTTACCGTTCTGTGAAGTAGACCCCAAAGCCGCTCCATGCTCGCGCCCCCTCCTGAGCCTTGCTGGCTGTTCCCCCAACAGTGATAAACCGTTTATGGGAGCCCCAAGAGGGCCCCTTATCAGCCCTGGCAGGCAGCCTGAGCCCAGGCCGTTCTTGCCCCCCCCCCACAAAGGGTGGGGGCACAGTCCTGGCCTCAGTCCAGCCTTCCAGATATGAACCCCCGGCCCAGGCCAGAGGACAAGGGGCTGTGCCCTCCCCTTCCAATCCCTCCACAGTCCCACTTCTGCCCCCTTCCTGCAAAACAATCAATTTTTTGACCTTGGGGCAGACTTTGGCCTCCTAGTTCCCGTCAGGGGTGGGGGAAGGGGACCGATGACTGGGGAGGGCAAAGATAAGGATTCCCTTTCCTGCTTCCACCCCTCCCAGTGTCCTTGGGGACCCCTTCCTAAGCTCCCTACCATGAAAACCTCACCCCCTCCGAAGTCATCTGGCTTGCAGCCCCACCAGTGAGTGCCTAGCCAGGCCCCTAACACATTAGGCTTGGCTGGGGTGATCCTAAGCTGAAATTGCCTAAGTGGTGTGACCTGGGGGTTGGTTTGGCCATGTGGATGCCGGTCTCATTGGAATCAGGATGAAAAGTGGGTCTCAGGCTCCTGGTAACTTATGGGGAGAGAGGGGGATGGGTGGGAGCATATGGTCAGGAAGGACCAGTGAGTGCTCCATGTTGGGTTTCTCCTGGATCTGCGGGTTAAGGCCCACCAGGCATTGGTGGAAGGTGTCCTAGTCGAGGCCTGGGCAGAGGTGGGTGATCTTCAACAAGTCATGGCCCTCTCTGGGCACCTGCGTCTCTTTGGTGACTGGAGGACTTGACTTCTACCTCTTTGGGGTCTTGGCACCCCAGGAACACATGACGGGCACAAACTGCTAACTTTTATCCACAATTTCACGCAGCGGGTGCAGGTCCTCAAGCCCTACTGAGGATCCCAAGACAAGTAGCTCTGGAATAGAAGGTCTCAGGGGCCTCGTGACGGGGGTCTCCTTTGGGAAACCTCAGCTCCTACCCAAATTGGGAGAGAAGCTCAGAGCTGCTGGGGCGCACCAGGGCCCCAGTCGCCGCCCCATTCTTGCCACCGACAAGAGCCCGGAGAAGGAAGACGCCGCGCGGCTCGGCTCACCTGAGCAGCAGGCCCGCTAGGACTTAGGCACCGCCTCCCACCTGAATGCCCAAAGCCCCGCCCACCAAGGGCCCGCCCCAGCCCGCCCCCAGGCTGGCCCTCCACTCCGCCCCACCCCTGCCGCCAAGCCCAGTCTCCAGCACCCCCTTCCAGCCCCAGCTCGGCGCTTCTCAGGGGGCCTATTGAGAGACTGCTGGATCCTCGCTGCGTGATCCTCCCTGGGTCCCCCTTGAAACCCGAGGCTTCTGCGGCTCCCGGAGGTCTGCCCCCGCCCCCAGGCTTTGCCCCGGCGTCCACCGCGGGATCACCAAGGGACCTAGTAGGTGTGGGCCTTCCTCCACTCGCTTCCTCCCAGGCCTTTGCCCGCCCCCACCCCCACCCGCAAGGAGACCAAACTTTTTTTTTCTTAAAACATTTTTACTCCTTTCAATCCAGAAACATCACAATCTAAGCAGACGAGAAGGGAGGGGAAGAGGCGAGGGCATGGGGGTGGGGGCTTCGTTGTGCGCTTGCGGAGGCCCAGCGGGGAAACCCTCTCCGCGCCTTTTCGCGTCCCCTATCCCACAGCTGCGGGCGGGAGAGTGGGTGTTGAGGGGACGCCCTCAGGGGCACTTCCGCTCCACGCACTGCTTCCCTCCCTCCTCATATTCCTGCTTGGAGATCCACATCTGCTGGAAAGTGCCCTGGGGACGGGGGGGGGGGGGGAGACAGAGGCCTTCAAGTCGGCCCTGGAGGGAGGAGGGGACGCGCCACCCCACATTCCACCTGCAGGCCCAGCCCATGGGAAACCTCCCTCTACCCTCCGAGCCCCGCCTCTCACGCCCACATGCCTTCCTCATCCACTTTCCCAAGCCTCCCTGCCCTCCTTCATATTCAGAGGGTGAATACCCCCTCTCATGTCGTTCAATCAGAACATTGATTCATTCATTCAACAAGTATTTATTGCGCACCTGTCTGGCCTGGGCCACGTGCTGTCCTCGAGCTGGGTAGTGGAGCTTACAACCTCAGGCCAGCCAACCTCTCCCCCAATGCCCACACCCCCACATTCCTCCTGCACCTTTCACTCCATCAGACCTTACAAACTTGTCAAGTCTCCTGCATTCCCAAGAACAATCTTTCCAACACCCTCACCCTTCCTGCACCACCTAACTTCTGGCAGGAGTTGTCTTCACCACCCAAGCTGGACCAGTCTCCTGCACTGGGCATCCCAGACTGTCCCTTCTCTTAGATGGTTGCTTCACCTCTGCCTAAAAGCTAGTGCCTGTGTCCCTGGTACTGTCCCTGTTTCCTGGACCCACAGAACAAGCCTTCCAGAACCAGCTCCTCTAGTCCTGAAACTTCTGCTCACTCACTAAAACCCCACCCCTTCCCCCAATCTCCAGTTTCCAACGCTCAGCGCTGAGTACTAGAGCCAGATACTCAGCTGTCTTTTGGACACCTCTTTCTGAGTTCCTTGGGACTTCAAACTTAGATGGTCCAAGACTGAGTTCCGCCAGGCCTGGCCCAAACCTGCTTCTGTGGTCTCTCTTCTTCTTCTTCTTCTTCTTCTTCTTCTTCTTCTTCTTCTTCTTCTTCTTCTTCTTTTTAATTTTTAATGTTTATTTTTGAGACAGAGGCAGACAGGGCACGAGTGGGGAAGGGGCAGAGAGAGAGGGAGACACAGAATCCAAAGTAGGCTCCAGGCTATGAGCTGTCAGCACCGAGCCCTACGCCAGAGCCCTACGTGGGGCTCGAACTCAGAGCTGTGAGATCATGACCTGAGCCAGTGGGACATGTAACCCATGGAGCCACCCAGGTGCCCCTGGTCTTTCTCACCTTCTATACTAGTGCTGTCCAATATAGTGGCTCTTGAGCACTTGTGGATGTTGAGTACATGAAATGTGGCTAGTCTGAACTGAGCTGTGCTCTACAGTTGTAAAATACACAACAGAAAACAGAAAGAAAATGTAAAATATCTCATTTTTTATATTGATCACTCATTAGGGATTCCTAGGTGGCTCAGTTGGTTAAGTGTCCAATTCCTGATTTAGGCTCACGTCATGATCTCACAGTTCATGAGTCCCACATCAGGCTCTAAGCTAACAATGTGGAGGCTTCTTGGGATGCTCTCTCACTCTTTCTCTGCCCTTCCTGCAGGTGTGCACTCTCTCTCTCAAAATAAATAAATAAAATTTAAAAAATATTTATCACACCTTGAAATTATAATATTTTGGATATATTGGATTGAATTTTTAAAAATATATATATATTTTTTCTTTTAAGTAGAGGTGCCTTGCTGTTTTTAAGTAATCTCTGTACCCAACGTGAGGGTCAGAATCATAACTCCAAGACCAAGAGTCACATATTCCTTTGACTGAGCCAGCCAGGAGCCCCAAAGTAAGTATAATCTTCTTTTGCTTTTAATTTGAGAGAGAGAGAGCATGTGCAAGTGGGGGAGAGGGGCAGAGGGAGAGAGAGACAGAGTGAGGGAGAATCATAAGCAAGCTCTATGCGCAGCATGGAGCCCAACTCAGGGCTTGATCCCACGACCCCAGGATCATGACCTGAGCCTAAATCAAGAGTCAGAAGCTCAGCCAACTTAGCCACCCAGGCGCCCCAAAGTATATAGTTTAAACTTAATTTCACCTGATTCTTCAGATTCTTTTAAAATATGGCTATTTAGAAATTTTAAAGTGGTATATGTGGCTCACATTACATTCCTGTTGGATATGGCTGCCCAGAACTAGCATCCCGGGCCTTGTCCTGGACTCCCTCTCTCTTCCCTCTTGTATCTGAATGCTGCCCACAGCTGTCAGTTGTACCTGTGATGAGCTGCCACTTCCACAGCCTGATACCCACTCCTCTGTCAAACCCCACTCACAGCGGAGACCACAGCAGCCCTGCTGAAGCCACTCTCCACTCTGCTGCCCTAGTGAGCTTCCTAAACTTGGGTATGACTGCATCTGCCCATTACCTTTGGTCTCACCCACCTCTCCCTATGGCCCTAGCACCTACGGCCCTAGCACCCTCTCTCTCTTTGCCTCAGGAGTTCTTACTCAGTCTTTCATCTCAACTTCAACGCTCCTCTGAGTCCCTTCATGACCTTTGAACTAGATCCGGTCTTCCCTGGAAGTGACATCCCTGTACTTTGTGGTGACTTGCTGTTTAATGGCCTCAGCCTCTGGACTGTACCTTCTCATGGGGGCAGGGACTAAGCCAGGCACACAGGTAGATATGGCTGACATGTTCCTGGCCCTCAGCTGACCTCACACTATCAGCCTCCTGTATTTCTGACCCTTGTTTCTCTCTACTTGAGGGCTGCCCTTCTTGGGGATGTCCTTCTTGCTCTGTCGTGGCCCTGCTGTCCCCTCTATGTGGCTGACGCCCATGAGACGAAGTTTGCATCTCCAGCTCCCTGTCTTGCCTGTGCCCAGCGACAGGTCCAGACAGAACTCGCCACCTCCTGCCCCAGAAACAGCCTGCCTGTCTCCTTCTCCAGCTGCCTCTTGCTCACCACCGTATCCTCACTGCTACTTGCTCTGTGACTCCAGTACCATAAGAAGGAAACTCTGCAGGGTCCCCTCATGTCCAGCTCACATCCTGATCTCCAGAGCTTCATGCCTGACACAGTCTTCCCAAACATGCCTGTGACTGTTGCATTGCTTCCTTGCCCCAAACCTCTGTGTCTCCCTTTTGCTAAGAATAGTGGGTGCCCCACCCACAATCTCAACCCCAACCAATCTCTCCAGCTTCCTGTCTTTCTGCTCCCTGATTTGTCCTGATGGAGCGTTCACTGACTGCTCTTTCTCAAAAATAAATGTTTGTTGAATGAATGAATGAGAAGGCAGGCAAGGGGATGGAGCTGTCTGGATCTGCCCCTTTCCCACAGTCAGTGCTAGGCCAAGCCCCTTCCCTCTCACCAGTGAGGCCAAGATGGAGCCCCCAATCCAGGGGCTGAACTTGCGCTCCATGGTGCTGTTGCTGGCGATGAGCTTCAGTCGCATGCTCTGGGGGGAAAGAGGTGCTGGGGGAAGCAGACACCTGGGTTCTGGGAAGGGACAGGACTGGAAGTGGGGAAGACTAGGAAGCCACAGGGGGGATGTCTGCTCTGGTGGCCAGAACACTTGATGTTGGGGAAAGAGGAAGGACTAGGTCCTAAAGAGCCAAGCCAGGACTGGAGTCCAGGGCCCTGGCCGAGGTAGGCTCCTACCGGTGGGGTCTTCTGGGAAAGCTCTCGATTGAGCCTGTCAGTGAAGCCCTGGAGCAGTGTGTTTCCGCCGGTGACAATGACACTGCCATACAAACCCTGAGAGCAGAAAGGAGTGAACCTTCAGGGAACAGCCCCTCCCCGTCTCCCTACTGCTCCTGGGCCCCTTTGCCCAGACACAGGCTTGGGCCTCACCGGGCGAATGTCGATGTCACACATGCCAATGCTGGTGGTCACCACGTGGCCCACACCTAGCATGGTGTTCCCCGACAGGCCCTGCCGAGAAAGGTGATCTAGGTTTCGAGCCTTGGCCCCCTCTCCCCAGACCCCAGCAGTCCTTCCCAGCCTCCCCTACATGCCCACATCCAGGGAATCCAATCAGCACCCCCACCCAGTACCCTCCACCCAGCCCAACCTTGACATTGGAGGGATCAAACAGGCCCTCAGGGATGCGGAGCCTCTCAGCACCATAGTCTGTGTTGTAGCCATTGGGCATCTCATAGTGCACTGTGGGCATTTGTGCAGCCACCCTGCCCAGGAAAGAGAGAGACTCTGGCTGGGGGTGCTCACAAAGGACCAGAGGTCCCCCAAGAGTCCCAGCCCTGTCTTCTTTCCCACCCTCCAGCGGGGAACGCCACTCACTGCTCATCGTAGGGAGAGTCTGAGACCTGTAGCACAGAGGCCTGGAAGTCCTGGATCACCTCCTGAGGACCCAGGTAGGTGGTGAGGGCCTGGTATCCCTCCTCAGCACCCCCAAGCCCCCCAACCTGCAGGGCCTCTCTGTCCCTCCCCCTCTACTCATGGCAGGGGACTAGGAGCTGGGAAGGGGCCGGGGCTATTTCGGGGGGACTCTCTCCTTACATTGCACATGTAGTTATGCCAGGACTTGGAAACCTGGGGTAGCTTCTCCTTCTTCTTCCAATTTGGAGGGGCACCTTCCCGTACAGGTTCCTGCGGGCACAAAGCCTGTGAGCGCCCTTCCGCACGCCACACCTGCCCAGCCCACCTGACCACACCTGTGCTCCTGCACCGACTAGGCATTGGGTTCTTTCCTCTGTTGCCCAGAAAAGGCAGCAGAAGAGAGAGAACAAGGAGAGCCTGTTCCCATGTCTGCCACTCATGCAGCAGGTACAGCTGATCTGAAAGTCCCCAGTCAGAGGAAGCTGAGGACATGGGAAATATAGTAGGAGATCAGAACCTTAAGGGGCTTTTTCCTGAGCCATGTTCCTTGTGGGGGTCCAGGATGGACCCTTGCATGCAGTGTCTCACTTAACACAGTAGCCCTATATAGTGTTAATCCACTTTGCAGGGGAAGAGACTAAGGTTCGAGAAGCTTCAATCTCCTGCTGTAGGGTCACACAGCTCTTACATGGCAGAGGCACACCTTGAACCTGAATCTTCCGATCTACCACACTGACCCTCCTACATCCTACTCCCAGCTGGCTGTATGACCTTGGCCACATCCTTCAGCATTCCTGAATCTCTGATGCCTTGATTATAACTTGAGGAGCTTGACCCAATGTCCTCTGGGGGCCCTGCTGCACCCCTCTCTGATATCAGGTGGGTCAGTGGGTCAGCAGTCCTAGGGTAAGTGCCCAAGACTCCCCAGAGATCCCACCTTGGCTGCAATCATGTAAGGTGGGATGATGTCAATGGCCATTTCCTGGAAGAGCTCCCGGCACTGCATGGAGATGAAGTCTCCTGCCAGAGGTGACTTGACAATGCCTGGAAAGGGAGGAGGCATCAGGGTCTGGTCCCCCAAGACACCCCTGAGCCCTGCCGAGGCCCCACCTTGCTGTAGGACGTAGCCGTCATGCACTGGGATGGCCGTGGTGTGGGTGGCCCCACTGTCCAGCACCAGACCCGTGGAACGTCCATTTGCAAAGCTAGCATGGGATGGGTAAGTCAAAGACACAGCGGCAGCAAGTGTGGGGGCTGGGACTCAGGTCTGGCCTGGTCACCCTCTGCTCTCCTGGTTCAGCCCATTCACAATCTGCAAATCTCTCATTCTAACTTATGACCCATCAGTGGAGGAAGGCCCCTGAGACCCCTGTCACTTCTTCCCTGTCTGAATCACAACTTCTTCCTATTTTTCTTCCTTCTGAGCTCCCAGTCTCACTTGAGTCTTGGTTCAGTGTTCTATTGGCTCCTTGAAATGAGGGGCCATATTGCTCCAGTGCGTAGCACAGGAGTCAATGCAAGGCAGATCCTTAAAAAAAAAAAAAATGATGATTGGCTATCTGGGGAGGAAGCTCCTCACTGTTATATCCCTCCCTGTTCTCTCCAGTCCCAGCCTCTGCTGTCTGCTTGGCCCAACTGTGTCTGTTTGTCTGTCTCTCTGTTCAGCTTGATCCAAGGAATAGGAAAGAGCCACTGATCTGGCCACCCCAGGGTCAAAGGTACTTAGGTCACAGGGGACCCTCTGCACTAATGGGGTGAAGGGTGGGCGTCTGCCCATCCAGGACACTGATCTCCACAGAGTCAGGTCCAGCCTCCAGTTTAGCATACCATGAACCCCACCCTGACCCTCCACCCAGCCATAGCAGCTCAGCCCAGAGGATACGCGGTGAGCACAGCCGTCTTGCATAAGAAGAAGGCAGGAATGTTGTACTGCTCGAACATCAGCTCTGTCAGCTTCTCCCGCTTGGCCCGTGTGTTCCACTGGGGAGAAAGAACAGGAGGGGAGGATTCAAAAAGGGAGAGGCACAGACCCATGTATGCTCCCTGCCCGCCCCCGCCAACTTGGGCTGGGGACAGAGTTCAGGGCTCTTGACCCACATAGACCTTTAGAATGTGAGAACTATTAAGAATTTTTTTTAGAACTATGAAGAATCTTAAAGATCACATTCCAAACTCAGCTGAAGAAAACAAAACTCAGAGAGAGAGTGACTTGCCCAAGATCACACAAAAAGCTCTGGATAGAGCTTGGTAGAGTCATAGTCTCTTGACTTCTGGCCCAGTGTTCTTTATTTTATTTATTTGTTTGTTTGTTTGTTTACTTATTTGTGTATTCATTCATTCATTCATTCATGTAGGCTCCACACTCATGACCCTGAGATCAAGACCTGAGCTGAAATCAAGAGTTGGATGCTTAATAGACTGAATTACCCAGGCACCCCTCAGTGTTTTTTTCTTGTACAATATATACTTCAGGCTTCTTTCAGCCTCCAATTTATCTTTATTTCCCATTTTAACCATCTCAGAGGCAAAAGCTGGGATGAGGATTTCTGGGTAAAAATTGTGGATTAAATACAAATATCTAGTTTTATTCTCTTCCAAGATCCCAGCATAAATATAATAAAGGGGCAATTTAAAAAGACATAAACCCATGGCACCTGGCTGGCTCAGTCAGTAGAGCATGCAACTCTTAATCTTGGAGTCATGAGTTCAAGCCTCACACTGGGCATAGAGATTCCTTAAGAAAAAAAAAAAAAAGGACATAAACCCACAAAAGCCAACCAGCACATGAGAAGATGCTCAACATTGTTAGCCATTAGGGAAATGCAAATCAAAAGCACAAAAGTGGTATCAAAAAGATACTACTTCATACCCAGTAGTGTGTTGATAATAATCAAGGGGGAAATAAAGGTATAGAGAAACTGAAACCCTTGTACATTGCTAGTGGGAAAATAAAATGGTTCAGCCACTGTGGGGAGCAATCAGTAGTTTCTCAAAAAGATAAACATAAAATTACCATATGACCCAGCAATTCCACTCCTAGTTATATATCCAAGACCTAAAACAGGTACTCACATAAATCCATATACACAACTGTTCATAGCAGTACTATCCACAATAGCCACAGATGGAAAGTCCCCAAAAGTCCATGAATGGAGAAATTGAAAAAACAAATTGTGGTATATCCATACAATGAAATATTACTCCACCATGATATAGAATAAAGTACTGACATATGCTATGACATGGATGAATCTTGAAAATATTATACTAAGTGAAAGAATATAGACACAAGAAGTCACATGCTGTATGGTTCCAATTACAAGAAAGATCTGGAATAGATCTAATCAAAGAGATGAAAGCAGACTGATGGTTACCAAGGGCAGGGAGAGTAGGAAGAAACCAGTTAATGAAAGTGGACTTTCTTGTGGGGTGATGAAAATGTTGGGGAACTAGATAGAGATGATGGCTACACAACTTGTGAATGTATTAAATGCCACCAAACTGTTAACATTAGAAAGTTAATTTTATGTTATGTGAATTTTAGCTCAAAAAAGAGACAGAGGGAGAATCTTGAGACAGACACCCTCAAGGGTTGGGAATAATAAGGAAGGAGGAAACAGTAACACATTTTTGAAGAGTGAAAATCAGATAATTGAGTGGTAATGAGTCAAGAACACTGACTCTTAAGCAGGTAACGGAAAAAGCCAGGAATGGGCTGTGTCAAACTGCAGACTTCTCATAGTGTTCAAGAATTTGTAGTTTCAGGTATCTTTGGCAGTTAAGGTTAAGGGAAAGCTTAAAAGAAAGAAAGAGAGAGGGAGAGAGAGAAAAGAAAAGAGGAAAAGAAAAGAAAGAAAGAAAGAAAGAAAGAAAGAAAGAAAGAAAGAAAGAAAGAAAGAAAGAGAAAAAGATTGTGTTTAAAGCCATTCAGGTAATAGCTCCCTAAACTCTCTCCCCAGTTGAAAGGAAGGAAGGAAGGAAGGAAGGAAGGAAGGAAGGAAGGAAGGAAGGAAGGAAGGAGAAAAAGATTGTGTTTAAAGTCATTCAGGGAAGGAAGGAAGGAAGGAAGGAAGGAGAAAAAGATTGTGTTTAAAGTCATTCAGGTAATAGCTCCCTAAACTCTCTCCCCACTTTCACTCATGTCACTGAGCTATTTATTACTCATCCTAGCCTCTGCAGAAGACTGGAAGTTTATTCTCTAGACAGAGTAAAACTGAGGTTCTCTGGACTGATGGGACACTTGACACAGTTGGGAGTGAAGACCCTATACTTAAGACAGGAGTATTAAGTGATTCCATGCATATTAAATGCTGAAGACCTCAGCCCTTTTCCCTCACTCCCAGATAGGGGGTGGCCAGGCCTGTCTGTAGGGTACAAGCTTTCCCCATGGGTTATAGCAGAAATCTATAGATGCCAATTATCAGAGGCTGCCTAACAAATGTCCCTGGCAAGTCATCCTATAGCAACATCCTCAATCACCACAGTCAATGAGTCCCCCACCCCTCACAGCTTCCAGTCAGTATTTTAGCCCACCACTTGCGAACATAAGCAGACAACCAAGGATTTGCAGAAATCTGAGAAAAGCCTCTGAAATGAGGCAGAAATCCCCCGGAAAGAGGGTGAGGAGGGGGCAGCTGGGTGGCTCAGTCAGTTAAGTGTCTGACTCTTGGTTTTGGCTCAGGACATGATCTCATGGTTCGAGGGTTGGAGGCCCTTGTTGGGTTTCTCTGTCTCCCTCTCTCTTTTCCCCTCCCTTGCTCTTGCCCGCAACTCATGCAATCTCTCTCTCTCAAAAATAAATATAAATAAATAAAAATAAAGGGCAGAGAAAAAAAGCAATTTGGAAGAACAGAGATTATGCAGGGAAACGAAAACTTCCAAAAACAGAAACAAAACTAATGATATCTTGAGTGAGGTAACATATTTCACCTATGAAGAAATAATTGGATGTCCTAAAAAGTAACATTCATGGAACAAAAAAACTCTTTTGAAAAGTAAAAATACAGGAGCAGAAATGAAAAACTCAATAGAAGGGTAGAAAAGTAAAGTTGAGGGAAATTTCCTCTTGGAAGTTAGAGGGAGAGGTGGCTTAGTTGGTTAAGCATCTGACTTTGGCTCAGTCAAGATATTGCAGTTTGTGGGCTCGAGCCTGCATTGGGCTCTGTGCTGACTTCTCAGAGCCTGGCATCAGCTTCGGATTCTGTATCTCCCTCTCTCTCTCTGCCCCTCCCTAACTTGTGCTCTGTCTCTCTGTCTCAAAAATAAATTTTAAAAAAAGTTAAAAAATAAATTAGAGGGAAAGATGAAAGGGAGAAAAACATAAGAAAAAAGGTAAGAAAATTAGAGGATGAAGTCAGGAGGTGCAAAATCCAAATATTTTCCTAAAGAAAGAACAGAATATAGAAATAAATCAGTCATCAAATAAGTAACTAAAATTACTTAATTGAATAATTATTGAACTATTTTTTCACTGAATTGAAAGACATAGGTTTTCAGATTGAAGAGACATAATGAGTATCTAGAGCAATGGATGAAAATAAACCAATATAATATTGACAAATTATAGAACACTAAGAACAAAGTGAAAATTCTATAAACTTTCACAAAAGAAGGCATTACATCAAAAGACCAGGAATTAGACATCTCTGCCTTCTTTATTTTTATTTTTTTAATGTTTATTTTTTTGAGAGACAGAGCGCAAGTGGGGGAGGGGCAGAGAGAGTGGGAGACACAGAATCTGAAGCAGGCTGCAGGCTCCAGGCTCTGAGCTTTCAGTATAGAGCCTGATGAGGAGCTTGAATCTATTAACCGTGAGATCATGACCTGAGCCGAAGTCGGACAGTTAACTGGTTAACCAACTGAGCCACCTAGGCACCCCACCTGTACCTTCTTGATGGCAACAGTAGATGCTGGAAGACAATGTAGAAGTACCTTCAAGATTCTGAAGAAAAATTATTTCCAATCTGGAATGTTATACCTAGCTAAGCTATCAATCCAAGGTCAGACATGCAAGGTCTTACAATTTTTACTTCTCGTGACTTTTCTAAGGCAGTTACTGGAGGATATGCTCCAGGGAAAATAAGGGAGTAAATTAAGAAAAGGAGTGATGAGATACAAGAAACAGGACTAAGATGATGGTGAAGGGGGGTGTCAGGATGATAGCTATGTTCTCTATGTAGAAGGCAACAAATCCAAAGTGGAGCCAACCACTGGGTTTTTGGAGATATTTCTTGAGGAAGATAAAAATTGATAGAATACCTAAAGAAATTAATGTTTTGAGAAAGGATATAGTAACATAAGCAGATGAGTAATAAGCAGATTAATAATTTAGGGTCTTATTATTAAGTATATAGAAAACTAAGTCAAATAAAAACCAGCACAATTTTTAGCTTTAGGGAAAACAGCTGTGCAAGGAAAGGAAAAGTGATCAAAGTTTATTGCTCAGCTCAGACCTGATTAGCATATATAAACAAGAGTGTAAATACTGAATAATGATTTTTATTTTTTTAAGTAGATTTATTTTTTTAAATGTTTTATTTATTTCTGAGAGAGAGAGAGAGAGAGTGTGTGTGTGAGTAGTGGAGGGTCAGAGAGAGAGGGAGACACAGAATCTGAAACAGCCTCCAGGCTCTGAGCTAGCTGTCAGCACAGAGCCCGATGCAGGGCTCAAACCCATGAACCATGAGATCATGACCTGACCCGAAGTCGGACACTTAACCGACTGAGCCACCCAGGTGCCCTGGAATAATGATTTTTAAAAATCTAAAATACAACTGTATTTATATTAAGGTGTGTGGTGTGGTCTGGAGGAGGAAAGAGACCTCAATGTTTAGTTTCTGTGGTGGGAAATCAATGCCTAAAACTAAAAAATCTGCAAGCAGCATTTTGAATGTGATATTAGAGATATGGAAGAATGTGACCAAAAAATGGCTAAAATAAAAGCAGTTGTCTCTGGAAAAGGGGAATGAAAGGAAGGTGATATGAAGGCAATTTTTTCCTTAACATGTTTCATAAAGGACATTGATAATGTGCATATATAACATAGACAAAAACATTTTAAGTTAAAAAGTCAAACAAGGACTTTGGTGGTGGAAACAGCAGGGATAGGCTGAATGAGCAAAGGAGTGGATAGAACAGGAAAAGAGAGGGGGATGGAGACTAAACCAGGGAGGAAAGAAAGTGCTTTTGAAGATGGTGATGGTGGAGTCGGAAGCACAGTATGAAAAGTTAAGTGGAGTGATAGATGGTTTGGGGAGGGGTGGGAGACACGAATGGCAGAAAGGATGTAGGGATTCCCTAGGGCTGGACTAGGGGCAGGATGAGGCACTTACCGGGGCCTCAGACATGAGTACTGGGTGCAGGTTTGGCTCAGACTTGACGTGTTTACTGTAGGTGTGATCCAGGATGGCACGGAAGCACTCCCAGTCCTCAACTGGGGCCAGGAGACCAGCAGGGAGAGATGAGGGTGGGCCAGTAAGGGGTCCAGGGACAGGAGGCAAAGGAAGGAGGGAAGCCAAGTCCAGGGGATGAGAAGTGAGATCAGTTTCAGCAGAAATCCCCCCTTCCTAAGAATCTGCTGGCCTCCTGGGCTGGAAACCAGGCAGCTGTGGGAAGCTGCAAGGTAGACTCTGTGGGTGTGGGGTGATGTGCCCCCGGTTGTGGTATGTGGGCTTCGGGTCTGTGTTGGGAGACAGGGGGTGGGGGATCCTTACTCATGCCATTCTTGAGGGGTGACATGACCTCCGCTCCATCCCGAGGCACATGCAGGGCGTTGGTGTCGATGTGGAAGATCTTCCCTTTCTTCTCTTTCTCCCCCTCCAACTCCAGCCCGCCCCCCTCCTCCGCGGCCAGCAGCCCCACCGTGGTGGGGAAGTCAGCCTGGAGGGGGGCATGGGCAGGAAGAGGGATCAACCTCTTGCTCCTGTTCAGGCCCATGGCAAGGCCCTCAGCCCGCCCCTGGGTTTACTCCCACATTCCCGCTCTGCAGAGCTTCTCTCTGTGTTGTGAGAACCCTGGGTCACTGGGAAGTCTGGAGGGGAGTCCGGAGTCCCTAGGACTTGGGAATGGGGCTGGAAGGCTCACCTTGGGGCAGTCCTCCCCAGCGTACCCAGCGCGGACTGAGAAGGAGCCAATGTCAAAGACCAGCGCCCCCACCTCATCTGTGCGGGGAGACAGGTGTGTGAGGGGCCTCTCCCAAACTCTCTCTCCCTGGATAGCTCTGAGAGGAGGTCAGGACAGAGCCACAGTCTCGCCACCTTCAACGCTGGCCGCTGGCCGGGCTAGGTGGGAGCTCGGCCTGGAGTCCGGGTGCTGGGAGTGGGGATCAAACCTCCAGAATCCCTTCTTGCCCAGTGGCCTTATTCAGGCCACTCTCCTCGCCGGGAAAGAAGGGGCCGGGAGGGCCGGGACGGCCGGGAGGAGGTGAGTTGAATGGTGGAAAGAGTGAGCCCAGTGCGCGCGAGCGACTGACCTGGGAGGACCAAAGGTAGGAGTGGCGCAGGACCCAAACCCAGGGCTGGACCCATTCCAGTGCCGAGGTGACAGGCCTTGGGATGCCCAGAGCTTAGGTCGCGCGCGTTCGGGGTGCAGGGCTGCAGGCGAGGCCGCGACAGGCTAGGGAGCCTGAAGCCCCAGGCTAGCTCACCTCCGCCGTAGACGCCCCCGCTCATAATGTCCTCTCAGCGCTGCTCACGGCCCGTGGGCGGCGGCGGGATCAGCACCGAGGTAGCCGGACAGCTCCCGGGATCCCGGGCGGGGCGGGGCGCGCAGTGGCCAATCAGGAGGCCTGATCCCCCGCCCCCAACGACGACGCGGATTGGCTGAAAGGAGAGACAATAACCTGACCGAGGGCCGCTGCTTTAAAGGGGCAGACACCAAAACTTTAAGATTGTGGGTGGATACCAAAGACTTTTGTGACTGACCCTAAGGGATAGCCAGGTAGAGAGCTGGCATACCAAAGAGATGGAAACCTTTTCCATCTGGAGATCAGGATGCCCCAGGATGACTGATGGGGCCCCTGCTTCCTTACCTTTTAAAATGGGTTCCAGGGGGGCACCTGGGTGGTTCAGTCCGTTAAGCGTCCAGCTTGGGCTCAGGTCATGATCCCATGGTTCGTGGGTTTGAGCCCCGCATCGGGCTCTGTGCTGACAGCTAGCTCAGAGCCTGGAGCCTGTTTCAGATTCTGTACCTCCCTCTCTCTCTAACCCTCCCCTGTTCATGCTGCCTCTCTCTCTCTCTCTCTCTCTCTCTCTGTCTCTCAGAAATAAATAAAAAACATTAAAACATTTTTAAAAAATAAAATAAAATGGGGTCGAGGAGTGGGTGCCCTAGTACTGGAGAGTCGTCCATTATCAAGCTGCTGAGCAAGGTTCTGCTATAGCCAAGTCTGAATGAAATCGCCTAGTGAAGGAGGGAAAGGAAGAAGGAAAGAGGTACAGGAGGGGGTGTGTCTCCATCTTCTTCCGTTTCCTTCCCACCCTTGTCTTTCTAATGGCCTCTCTTTTCCTCTCCCAGGCACCTGGGCCCTATACATACACATGTGTACCTTGTTCACACATGGGTGCTCAGCTAACCCATCTTTAGCTTCCTTTCCCCATCTATCTCTCCCCAGCTGTTCTGGCCTGACACCACCTCCACAACAGTTTTAAAAACAAAGGTGAGGGAGCTGCTCCTACAGCCTGGCTTAGGACTGCTCCTACAGCCTGACTTATGTGAGTATGTGTGTAGATGTCTGCCTGTATGTATGTGCTTAGCGTGTGGGGATGTGTGTGCATATGTGCATGTGAATACATGTGTGCTAAAGGCACTTCCACCTACTTGCTGGGGGGTGGGGGAAAGCATTAAGACCATGGATGGCACAGGAAGAGGGCGTTGTGTGACAGCCAAAGCCCCTGAAGTTTCTCTGCTCACCAGATGCCCACTCTGGAAGAGACTCTACCTGTCCCCAGCCAAAGGATAGATGGTTTAAGGTGGTTCATTGATTACCTACAGACAACAGGGGCACTTCACATGCCCAAGGTCAGTTGGGAGCCTAATTTTTCAGACTGGAGACATCCAGGCCTAAATGCAAGAGGTGAGCCATAGGTGAGAGAGCTAACTCAGTGCTGGGAAATTGAAATATTCCTGAGTGAGTTATCATTGGCCTCTATAAATTGAGACCTAGGTGAATTGGATGAGCCCCCTTGATCTCTTAGCGCCTGCATGCTTCATCTTACAAAATTATTATTGTTATTGTTAATGTTATTATTGGTGACATGAGGATTACAGGGTCCCTGGAACAGAAAGTGATTCGATTCATGGTCTGCACCCCTCCTTTTGTTGACATTTAATGATGTAGCCTCACTTCCCCTGTAAATTCACCTTGTCAGTTCCCATCACCTCCCCTCCCCCCCCCACCTCCTTTGGGATCTCAGATTCAGAGACTGCCTCAAGTCAGGAGAAACCTTACTAATCTTAGATCCAGCCTCTGGATTTTACAGGGGTTTCCACAGATGGAGGCAGGACCCTGTCTTGCTTCACAGAGCCCACTGGGGCAGAGCCAGGACTAGAACTCACATCTCATATCAGCCAGTTGATAGATGACCTTATTTCATAACACTTCTGTATCCTGGTTCAAGCTTCACTGTCCCCATCTATAGGACTGCTGATGGTAAGGACTCAATCTGGTGCCAGAATCAAGTGCCTGGCTAAGAGCTGGGCACACAGGACTAGTCAGTAAACACAGATCCTAAGAATGTTCTTGGGGAGTTTTTGAAGTTTAGTAAAGCTCATTATTCCTAAGTTGGAAATCTGTAGTATTGTAATGAGAAATGAATTTTCCTCTCATAGTTGGTAGAAAAACTATAGCTAGCTGATTACACATCTGGACTTGATTTACCTCCCAGTCAACTGTGGCCAATTTTCATTTGTCATTATATTGTATTATGATTGTATTGTATTATGTAAGTGGTTAAGGTAAAAGGTTATTACTATATTTCACTGTCTATTCATTGATTCAACCAACATCTTTGTGCAAGGCATGGGAATACTGAAATGCATAAGCTATATCATTGCTCTAGAGTTTTGATGTAGTGGGGAGCTCAGACATGCATGTAAGTAGGGTGAGATGGGGACCCAGAGGCGGGAGCAGCTGCCTATCTCTGAGAGTTCAGGGAGGCTCCTAGAAGTGAAGTTTGAGCTGAATTGTGAAGGATGAATAGGGGTTCACTGGTGAACAAAGTGGGAAAGGTCTTCCACACAGAGACTGGCATGTGAGAAGTTCTAGAGACATGAACATTTGTGACCTATGTGGAGTTAGGAGCTCAGTCTTGAAGGACGGTTGCATATGAGCTGCTGGCAGAGAACAGAGTTAGAGAGAAATAAGACTGGAAAAGTAGTAAAAGACCAACTCGTTCATGCCTAAACTCTATCTTTATTTAGCAAACACAAAACATCTGTTTTAAGTGTTTTAAAACAACTGTTATTAAGTGCTTTACAGATGTTAAGTAAGTTAGTCCTCATAATGACCTGATTATTATCCCCATTTTGTAGGAAAAACAGGCATGGAGAGATGAATTGACTTGCCCAAGCTGGTAAATGACAGAGCTGAGATTTGAACTGTGACATGTGAGAAGTATTGATCCTGGGGAAAATGTTGCTATCCTATTAATTTCACAGATGTTCTCGAGGTGTTATAGACACCAGGAATAAAATGGTTCATATTAACTTGATATGAGTCTCCTAGGGTTTAATATCTATCCTGGGAGATGGAGGGTTAAATAATGAATTCAACAAAGTCATCTGGAGGTTCACACATTCTAGGCCCACAGTCAGGTCGGCCAAACACCTGGTAATGATGTCAAAAGTAGTAGGGCCAGCACCCTCAGACCCCATACCTTGGACATGATTTGGCATCTAGTGAGGGTCTGTTCCTTGTTTGGTGAGCTCTCCCCCAGTCCTCTGCCAGATAAATCAAGTGTCTTGGCTTCACAGGGAGCCCCTGCCTAGTGCAGGTGGCAAGTGCCCAGAAATAAACAGTCCAGTAAAGGCTGCAATAAGAATGGAGCCAGCATTGCAGTGGGGCACAGACAACAGTGTGGTCAGAGAGGCAAGATTCAAAATAAGCCTGAGAAAATAAACTAGATTTCCCCAGCTGACAAGGAAGTAGAATTGAAGATGGGGTGAAAGGCATTCTGAGAGGGGACAAGACCTAGCCCTGTGTGTCATGCAAAGAAGTCTGGGCCTTCTCGTGGAACTGATAGGGGACTACTGCATGGTTTTGACCAGCAAAGTTATATGATCTAATTTGCATTTTAGAAAGATATGTCTGGCAGCTATTTGGTAGATGAATAGAGAGGAACTGTCCTAGAGGACAGGATATAGCCAAGAGCCAGGGTAATGGCATTTGCCATACAATAGAAGGGATGGATTTAAGCAATATACAAGAGGTAGCATTGACAAGATGTATCCACCAGTGACATAGATTGCTAACCATCTTCTTTCTTTATTAATAATATTTTAGCTGCAGACATGATGAAAGACTAAATTTCCCAGCCTTCCTTGCAACTGGCCAACCTCTGTGCAGAAGTTAGTGTTGTCCTTAAACAGGACAAGCACAAGTTCTTTCCACCTTATCCCCCTTCCTGATGAAATTCAGGTCTGATTGTGGAAGCTGCTAGGAGATGCCCCTACAGTCCTGGAGAATCTGTTTTGTTTTGTTTTTTTAAATGTTTTTAAAAATTTATTTCTGAGGGGCGCCTGGGTGGCTTAGTCAGTTAAGCGTCCGACTTTCACTTAGGTCATGATCTCACGGTTCGTGGGTTCGAGCCCCGTGTCGGGCTCTGTGCTGACAGCCAGCTCAGAGCCTGGAGCCTATTTCAGAGTCTGTATCTCCCTCTCTCTGACCCTCCCCTGCTCACGCTGTCTCTCTCTCTCTCTCTCTCTCCTAGAAATAAATAAAAATTTAAAAAAATTTATTTCTGAGAGAGAGAGATAGCATGAGCAGGGGAGGGTCAGAGAGAGGGGGAGACACAGAATCCAAAACAGCCTCCAGGCTCTGAGCTAGCTGTCAGCACAGAGCCCAACACAGGGCTCAAACCCATGAGCCATAAGATCATGACCTGAGCTGAAGTCAGACACTTAACCGACTGAGCCACTGCAGTGCCCCTGGAGGATCTGTTTTAAAGTTTGTCCCTTAAGCTATTGAATTTTTGGGATTCTTTGTTATATAGCAGCTTGGCTATACAGTAATTTGACCACCTTTGGCTATGGGGAATGAGGGAGTGAGAAGCTCCTGAGGGGATGGTGATGCTGTTAACTGGGCCAAGAGATTCAGAGAAAGGGCAGGGTTGGGCAGCGTGGGGTGGGGTAGAAAGGATTAATTTAGTTTTGAATATGTTGAATGGGACATGTTTGTGATCAGTGGTGTGTAGTAAATGTTTTAACAATCAGCCCTTCCGGGCAAGAACAGCTCTGATCTGAAGCTATTACCAATTTCCATGGTGTAACCACTCCCACCATGACAGTTAAAAGTTACTACTATCAACATGACTTGCTAAACAAGGAGCTGGGAAGAGAGGTGCACTCTGGGCTCTTGTGAGCTAGTCTGAACTGGCACAAGCTGACTCCAGCACACCACTGTCTGTGAGCATCCAGATGATGATATTCAGGCTGCAGTTGGACATACACCAAGTCTACATCTGGGGAGAGATATCTGGGCTGGAGATGGAGATTTGAGAGGTATGAGCAATTAGGGGATAGTTAAAGTCACAGTAATGGAGGAAGTCACCAGTGAGAAAAGGAGGCTGAAGCTGGGATCTTAGGACAAACTATGTTTACAGATGCCCTAAGGAGGAGGAGGAGAGGACCAAGGAGAAGCCTGAGAAAGAAGAGTCAGAAGAAGGAGGAAGTGTCCCATGACCCCTGAGAGTCAGGGTCTCCACATGTGATCTAGGGCTTCTGCTTTCTCAGAGAAGTTGGTCATCCACTGGCTACCTGCTATATCCTTCTCCTCCCCCAAGCCCCATCCTTCCCATTATCATCTAAAGAACCTCCCACCAAAATCCAAATACCTTGATTTCAAATCTCCTCTCACCACTGCCCCACTGTTCTACACTCCCTCCGAGCCAAGATTCCCAGGGCTTTGGCCACTATGGCTGTCTCCACTGTCTCATTTCTCACCCTCAACCCATTGCAAGAAAAGCATTCATTGCAAAGGCCCTTGACAAAGTCACCCGTGGCCTGCCATTTCTCAATCTCATGCACACCTCCCAGTGCAGTCTTGCCTCATCTCTCTTCAGTATTCAATGTAGTTTTACCATTCCCTTTTTGGAACATTCTTTTCTATTGGGTTCCAGAACTCCACATTCTCCTGATTTTCCTGTTAGTTCTCTGGCTTCTTCTTTGGCAGCTTCTTCTCCTCTGCCTGACCTCTAATGTTGGAGTTCCTCAGGGCTTGGTTTTAGGCCATCTCATCTTTTCCCTGAACCTCTTTATGACTTCATCTGCTCTAAAACACCACTCATTCTTTTTTTTTTTTTTTTTTTTTTTTTTTTTTTTTTTTTTTTTTTAGCTATTGTGAGTAATGGCTGCTATGAACTTGTGTGTACAGATACTTTTTACATATCCTACTTTGAATTCTTTTGAGTACATAATAAGAAATAGAATTACTGGATCATATGGTAACGCTTCCTCCATATATATATATTTTTAATAGTTTATTGTCAAGTTGGTTTCCATATAACACCCAGTGCTCATCCCCACAAGTGCCCTCCTCTATGCCCATCACCCCCTTCCTCTCCCCGCCACCCCATCTGCCCTCAGTTTGTTCTCAGCATTCAAGAGTCTCTTGTGGTTTGCCTCCCTCCCTCTACCCCATTATTTTTCCCCTTCTTCTCCCCCATGGTCCTCCATTAAGTTCCTCCTATCCCTCCTATACATGCAAACATATGGTATTTGTCCTTCTCTGCCTGACTTATTTCGTTCAGCATAACACCCTCAAGGTCCATCCATGTTGCTACACATGGCCAGATTTCATTCTTTCTCATTGCCATGTAGTATTCTATCATATAGATAAGCCACATCTTTTGATCCATTTATCCGTTGATGGACACTTAGGCTCTTTCCATGTTTTGGCTATTGTTGAGAGTGCTGCTATGAACATTGGGGTCCATGTGCCTCTATGTATCAGCACTCCTGTATCCCTTGGGTAAATTCCTAGCAGTGTTATTGCTGAGTCATAAGGGAGTTCTACTGTTAAATTTTTTGAGGAATCTCCACATTGTTTTCCAGAGGAGCTGCACCAGTTTACATTCCCACCAACAGTGTAGGAGGGTGCCCGTTTCTCCACATCCTCGCCAGCATCTAGAGTCCTGTGATTTGCTCATTTTAGCCACTCTGACTGGCGTGAGGTTGTATCTCAGTGTGGTTTTTGATTTGTATTTCATGTGTCTGTTGGCCATCTGGATGTCTTCTTTGAAGAAGTGTCTGTTCATATCTTCTGCCCATTTCTTCACTGGATTGTTTGTTTTTGGGGTGTGGAGTTTGGTGAGTTCCTTATAGATTTTGGATACTAGCCCTTTATCTGATATGTCATTGGCAACTATCTTTTCCCATTCCGTCGGTTGCCTATTAGTTTTATGGATTGTTTCCTTTGCCATGCAGAGGCTTTTAATCTTCATGAGATCCCAATAGTTCATTTTTGTTCTTGATTCCCTTGCCTTTGAGGATGTGTCAAGTAAGAAATTGCTGCAGTTGAGATCAAGGAGGTTGTTTCCTGCTTTCTCCTCTAGGGTGTTGATGGTTTCCTTCTGACATTCAGGTCCTTTATCCATTTTGAGTTTATTTGAAACACCACTCATTCTTAAGGCTCTATTCTAACTCATACTCTTCCGTGAAGCCCTAGACCTGCTTTGACAACCACCTTCTGAGCATTCTTCTTTGCACCTCTCCTAGGCACTGCAAACCTAACATGTCCCAACTTAAAATTTTTCATCTTCCCCTCCAAGTGTTCTGCTCTTAGTAAATGCACTTCCAAGCTACCAGCACTGATTGTCATTCCAATGATTCTCTACCACTGCCTCCCTCTATAGATTGTAACCTCCCTGCAGGCAGAGGAGGGTTCACATGTTTATGGTCATATCCTCAGTACCCAGGACGGTGCCTGATGGATCATTAGGGCTTAGGTGAATATTTGCTAAATGAGTTACAACAAAGAAGCATATTAGCATGGAGACCAAAGCGAGAGGAAGCAGTGTCAGATGTCTTACAGAGATTAGTAAAATTGGGGTCTAGTCCTAGGCTGCCAGTTTTTTTCCTTTCTCTCTTTCTATGTTATATCTATTTTTGAGAAAGCACAAGTGGGGAAGTGCCAGAGAGAAAGAGAGACAGAGACAGAGACAGAGGATCTGAAGTGGGCTCTGTGCTGACAGGAGTGAATCTGATGTGGGGCCTGAACTCATGAACCATGAGATCATGACCTGAGCTGAACTCGGATGCTCAACTGACTGAGCCACCAAGGTGCATCTGGGTTACCAGTTTTCTCTTTCTTTCTTTCTTTTCCTTCTTTCTTTCTTTCTTTCTTTCTTTCTTTCTTTCTTTCTTTCTTTCTTTCTTCCTTCCTTCCTTCCTTCCTTCCTTCCTTCCTTCCTTCCTTCCTTCCTTCCTTTCAGTTTTATTTATTTATTCAGCGTGAGCAGGGGAAGGGTCAGAGAGAGAGGGAGACACAGAATCTGAAGCAGGCTCCAGGCTCCAAGCTAGCTGTCAGCACAGAGCCTGACGGCGGGCTTAAACCCACGAACCGTGAGATCATGACCTGAGCCAAAGTCAGACGCTTAACCGACTGAGCCACCCAGGGACCCCTGGGCTACCAGTTTTCTAAGTGACTTTGGGGAAGTCACTTTGTCCATCTGTAGACTGAGAGGAAATTGAAGTCAATTATATGTAAGGTGCCTTCCAAATTCTACTACCTAAGTAACACCTATCATCTACTGCTAATATATCGTTGAATTGGTGAAGGGACATAAATGGGATTTGTGCATGACTAAGAATGTGACTTCGTTTTTTTATTTTTGTAAAAATATTGTGCTTTGAAAACCTTTTGTAATGCCTTTAAGAAGTGTTTGTTTTGACACTGTCACTTTTCAATTGGATGAGGACTCAGTGAAGGCTATTCATTGACTTAAACCTTCCAAAGACTGTCCACAATCCGTCAGACTCTGGTAACAATCCAACGTGAATTGCAGGTCAGGCAGCAGCAGGCAACACTTTCATTCTCATTCCTTTACAGGGATGGTCCACTGGAGCGTTCCTCAAGAGGTTAGTGTTGCTTATCGTTGTAGTTAAGTCGCTATAGCTGCCCTGGTTCATAACTCTGCAGCCCTAGGAATCTGTTTCCATTACTATAAAAAGTGTCACGCAGCCCGGTAGAGTTCTAGAAAAGCCCGGTGGGCAACGTTGGGGAACTTCCTTAGCATGGGTTTTCTCATCATTCCCAGGTTCAGGGTCCCGCACCATTCTTCGAAGACTTCCGGAAGTGTCCCTCTGCCACCGCAATGCCAACTGCCCCGTCCAGCACGGGTCGGGAACTCTGGTGCTCTGTCCCGGCCCTTGGAGGGGCGTGGTCTCACTGAGCAGGGGCGTGCCGAACCCAGAACTGGGTCGTCAAACTACCCTTCCCAGTCTGGAGCCGCCCAATCCGGGAGGGTGGGTCACGTGACCCGCGAGCGTTTTCCCCCTCCCTCTGCCGGTACCACCTCTGGCAGTCCCAGGGGGGATATCCTGCTCCTTTTTGAAAAACGAAGCATTCTTTTGGTCTGTTTTGCGTCGAAATAATATGATGTGGTATGTTTGTTGTGACGGACTCTGTCCTTGTCCCTTAAAGTGGCCTTTTGCCTTCTGGCCTCCCCCCACTAAGGAGTTGGTTTCGCCCAGCCGGGCCCTGGGCGCGGCGGCGGCGGCCGCGTCACTGGCGGGCGGGATCCCTCCGCTCTGGGGAGAGCAGCGCTGGACGGTTGAGTTGGGGTGACTGAGGAAATCCATCCGCGTCGCCGCCGCTGCCGCCTCCGCCGCGGAGGAAGACAGGACCTTCCGTGCTGCTCTAGCGACCCCTCGCAGAGTCCCACCGCCACAGGTACCTCCGCTGACAAAAGGAGTCCTTCTCTCCCCCAGCCCCGAATTCCCGTGGGGGAATCTCTCTTCCTTCTGTCTCCCCGGTCTGCCCTCTTGGGAGTGGACGTAGCACCCCAGACCTCCCCTCCCTTCCTCTGGCTCCGTCGCTCCCAAACCCGGAAGGGGAACTGGGTGGGGGGACCCTCGTCCCCGGTAACGCACGGGTGTCCTGCACTGTCCGAGGCATTTTGCCTGACCCCAGACCCCTTCGCAGCCCCTCCTTCCTCTTGCTCCCTGAGAAGTTTGGGGGCCAAATTCCGGGCTTCCTCTAGGCCCCCGTCCCGCCCCCTCCCCCCCACCGCCACCCTCTCGTTTGCCCCTAGGCACCCCCTCGTGCCCTCTTTGCACCCCTGGCGGCCTTCGCCTTGCAAAACTCCAGAATCCTCAAGAGAGGCAGGCAAGGCCGCGAGGCCACCCTTCCCTTCGCCTCCACCCTACCCTCAGAACCCTTGGGTTCTGTCGGTGTTTTCTGGCCACATTACCCTAGACGGGAGACCTCGGCACCCTGCTCCCTCTACTAGCCCTAACCTCAAGCTCAGCTCCTGGGCGCCCTTACCCCACGCCTAGCTTTCTTTTGGGCAAAATGGAGGTCGTGGGGGCCGAAGGGCCAGGCCCACTGCGCTTCGCAGCGCTTCCAGCTGCCAGATCCGGGACCCTCCCATGTCCCCTCCCCTTCGCCCCGCCGGACCCGCGGAGGCGGTGGCACCCCCATTTCTCCTTGGGGCCCCGGCTGCTGTATGCCGAGAGTCCGCGGGCCGCCGAGGGGCCCCCGGCGAGTGATGGGGACTGAGGGCTGGGAGCGTCTCCCCCGCCCCCAGCGGCTTCCTCCTGGCCTGCTTCCTTCTGCCCCCGGACTCTGGCGTTGCCGCCCGGCCTAGGCTGCTGGCGGCTGGAAGGAAGGGGCTTTGTCCTGATCTGGGGAAGTGGAGTGGGAGACTCTGCCCACCCCATCCCCCCGCTTTTTTGGAGGGGCATCCCCTGGCGCTAGCGTAGAAAGCTGAACTGACAGAGGGGAAATGTCAGGGGGGAAAGAGGAACGCCCAGGGCCTGGGGGAAGTGGGAGCTGGGTGGGGGACGCCTGGGTTGGCAGAGTGCAGTGTGCATGGCCAGATCACACAGGTGTCTAAGGAGTGTGGCAGGACTCCGGGCCCTGGAGCGGAGCCAGCCAGGCCCCTGGGGCCCCGGCGCGGAGCCCGGGAGCTGGGCTCCTGGGGTGCCGAGGGCAGGGGGCCGGGCCACTTGGGGCCGCCAGCCCTCCCGCCAGCCGGCGCCTGGGAGAGAGCAGCTCTGCGCCTCGGGGCCGGGGACCTCTCCTCGGAGCACTAATTACTCGAGAGCGGCTCCCACGGGCTTTCTGCGGGCGCGCCGGGGCGGGCGGCCTTGGCGCTGGAGGGAGCAGCGATTAGGGGTTGCTTTCCCCGCCACCTTCGCCTCCGCCCGCCGGGGGTGGCTAATGGGGCGCAGCCGGCCTGGGGATTATCCGGGGTGAGCCGTCCCGAACCTATTAGCGCCAATCGGCTTTCCCAAATCCTGTAAACAGACACCTTGGTCTGTTCTGGGTCGGGGAGGGAGGCTGGGTCGGGCGGGGGCGATGGGGCCGGGGGTGGGGTCACCCACCCTACAGGTCTCTGCCGAGGATGCGGTTGCCTTGGCAACAGGGCTAGGGTGGGGGCACTTCACCAATGAGGTGCTCTCAGTCCGGGTGACGGTTGCCTAGGCAACCCCACGAACAGCCCAGCTTCCCCCTCTGGTCTCCCCCACCCCAGTCAAAGCTGGGGGTGTGTGTGGAGGGTGTGCGGCGTGTGGGGGTGAATTTAAAGAGGCACCTCCCCTTTAAAAATTAGGTGCTAGGAGGGCGGTGTCTGTGCGGGCCCGGGCGGACGCCAGGTCTGTTTTCGAAGGGACTCTCCCCGCCCCCCATCCCCCCCTTCAGTTCCTGCCGCGGGTGTCCCGCCCGGGCTGCTGTCCGAGGGAGGGGTTTCCCCTGCGCTTCCTCTTGCATTTCCCGCTCCGCTTCCGGGGGGCGGGAGGAAGATTGGGGAAGTCAGCTCTTCCTGGGCAGCATCCCTTCTGTGCCAGAGACCCCAATTCCGCCTGGGGGGACCGCGGCCGCCGCTGCTGTCCCCTCCCCCCTCCGACAGGCGCTTACCCCTTCCGGGCCAGGCTTCAACCCCGCCTTTTTCCCCCTTCTTCCCCGGCGGCCTTGGGCCTGACGTCAGCCCTGCATCCCCCAGGCCTCGGGCCAGCGGTGAGGAGCTGTCTCCCCCAGCCCCCGTCCCGCGGCCCCCAGCCGCCCCCAACCCCGCCCCACGGGCCCGGCGCCATGAGTGAGCTGGAGCAACTGAGACAGGAGGCTGAGCAGCTCCGGAACCAGATCCGGGTGAGGGCCTGGCTGCTGGGCTGGGGAGGCTGAGCAGGCAGAGCCAGGTGGCCTGCATGTACTGGGGGGGGGGGGGGGGAGGGAGGTGTGTGTGTGTGTGTGTGTGTCTGTCTGTCTGTCTCTACCCTAGTATCTCGCTGGCTCCTTCTTTCCACTCCTGTCTGTCTGTCTGTCTGTCTCTACCCTAGTATCTCGCTGGCTCCTTCTTTCCACTCCTGTCACCTCTTTCCCTGTCTCGTCCTCTCCTGTCTCTGATGGCTCTGCCATCCATCTCTTACAGGATGCCCGAAAAGCATGTGGGGATTCAACACTGACCCAGGTGAGATGAATCCAGGGCTTGAGTGGGGTTTAGGGAAGGAGCAGGGGTTAGAGGCATAGTGCTTGGTAGGCCACACCACGTGAGCCTCCCTGAGCCCATTCTGATTCTATCTCCAGATCACAGCTGGGCTGGACCCAGTGGGGAGAATCCAGATGAGGACGCGGAGGACCCTCCGCGGGCACCTGGCAAAAATCTATGCCATGCACTGGGGGACAGATTCAAGGTGTGTGGTGTGTGTGTGTGTGTGTGTGTGTGTGTGTGTGTGTGTGTATGTATGTATGTGGTTGGGGCTGTGTGCTGAGCTTTTGTGTTGCCCTGGGCTGAATATAGCAGGCAGAATGGGGCAAGGGTTGCAACCTTGCTGTTCTGGTGGGATGAACAGGATGCTCATGTTGCCGAGCATATTTGAGGAGACTGTGGCTCCCAGACAGTCCCAGGGGATGGGAAATAGGACCGAAGGAACAGGAACTGCTGGGCCACTGCTGGGAGTAGTCTCTCAGGACCTCCCACCAGATGGGTGAAGGAGGAAAACTGTCCTGCCTCTGGAAGGAGATTCCTACCCTGACCCCTCTGCCTCTTCCCTGCTGCTTTTTAATAGGCTGCTGGTCAGCGCCTCCCAGGATGGGAAGCTCATCATCTGGGACAGCTATACCACCAACAAGGTAGAGGTGGTGCCTGAGGCTGGGGGGGCCTGGGGTGCAGGTCCTGGCTGGCTCTGACCTTGGGCACTGTCCCTCCTCCCTAGGTCCATGCCATCCCTCTGCGCTCCTCCTGGGTCATGACCTGTGCCTATGCGCCCTCAGGGAACTTTGTGGCCTGTGGGGGGTTGGACAACATCTGCTCCATCTACAGTCTCAAGACCCGTGAGGGCAACGTCAGGGTCAGCCGGGAGCTGCCTGGCCACACTGGTGAGAGGGACCTAGCAGGGCTCGGGTGCTGTTGTGGGGGGAGGGGCTGTGCTGCCCTCCCTTAGAGCCCCGGCTGACCAGCCCCTTTCCCCAGGGTACCTATCGTGCTGCCGCTTCCTGGATGACAACCAAATCATCACCAGCTCTGGGGACACGACCTGGTGAGGCCCTACCAGGGCTAGGTAGTTAGGGCTCACCAATACTTCCTGCCTGGGAGGGCCCTGCCTTAGTGCTTAGCGTGTAGTACACTCTCTGAGGGGGTGAGGGCCTTCTGAACATTCTGCCTCCTTTTTCTGTGACCCAGTGGTTCAGCCAGTGCCCCTTTCTTGGAGCCTCTGTCAGGGCTGGGCTCCCTTGGTGGAGGGGAAGGGGGGCAGGGATCCCTCTCTGATCCCTTCCTTTTCCCTGTCATCTCTCTCCAGTGCCCTGTGGGACATTGAGACAGGACAGCAGACGGTGGGTTTTGCTGGACACAGTGGAGATGTGATGTCCCTGTCGCTGGCCCCTGATGGCCGCACCTTTGTGTCAGGTGCCTGTGACGCCTCCATCAAGCTGTGGGATGTGCGGGATTCTATGTGCCGACAGACCTTCATCGGCCATGAATCAGACATCAATGCTGTGGCTGTAAGTTCTGGACCAAGCTGGGCCGGCCTGTTTCTGCCAGGCTCCTGGCCTTGTTATGCCCTCATCCCACTCTGGTCCCTTGTCCTACAGTTCTTTCCCAATGGCTACGCCTTCACCACGGGCTCCGATGATGCCACGTGCCGCCTCTTTGACCTGCGGGCCGACCAGGAGCTCCTCATGTACTCCCACGACAACATCATCTGCGGCATCACCTCTGTTGCCTTCTCCCGCAGCGGCCGGCTGCTGCTCGCCGGCTACGACGACTTCAACTGCAACATCTGGGACGCCATGAAGGGGGACCGTGCAGGTGCGCTGGGGACAGGCTGGGGCTGGGGCTGCCAACTCGGTGGGGTTCTGATGTTCCTTCCACACAGGTGTCCTCGCTGGCCACGACAACCGCGTGAGCTGCCTCGGGGTCACTGACGATGGCATGGCTGTGGCCACAGGCTCCTGGGACTCCTTCCTCAAGATCTGGAACTAATAGCTGCCACCCTGCTGGGCCCAGGCCAGGAGGGGCCCTGCCCATGCCCACACTACAGGCCGGGAGCTTTGGGGCTGGGTGCACACCAAGCCCCCCCCCCCCCCCCCCCGGGCCACAGGGCCTTGGGTCCCTGCTCCCCTNTGGCTGTGGCCACAGGCTCCTGGGACTCCTTCCTCAAGATCTGGAACTAATAGCTGCCACCCTGCTGGGCCCAGGCCAGGAGGGGCCCTGCCCATACACCGGCAAGGACTTGTCACCCTAGGGCAGGGCTGCGCTGCCTCGGCACCCCCCCCCCCCCCCCCTCCCCGGGCCACAGGGCCTTGGGTCCCTGCTCCCCTACCCAGGTTTGGTTCCTCCCGGGGGTCCCCACTGAGGAGATGAAGATGGTGATAGAATGGGGGGAGAGGAGGGGCAGAAAGCCCTCATCCTTTTGCTGCCCTGGGGTTGGGGCCTCATCCCTCTGGAGGGCCAGAGGCAGGAGGTAGAAACTCCAGGGGCTGGCTTTTTTAAAACTGGTTTTATTTTAATTTTTATTATATTTTCAGTTTTTCCATAAAGGAACCAATTCCAACTCTGTACCTGGTCTCTACCCTCATGTCTTTCTCAGTGCAGATCTGTCCCCAGGGCAGACCAGTGGGAGGTGGGGTATGGTCCCTTTTAAGTAGGGGCCAGAGAAACTCCCACTCCTTCTCCAGCCCAAGCAGAAATCAAGCAGGAGGACCATCTGCCCAGTAGGGCCGTGGATGCTCCCACACACACAGAGCCCTGGGACTCTGCCTGGCTGACCACAGTTGCCCCAGCCCACAGCTCAGTTCCTAGCTCAGCTGATCATGATGCCCCTTTCCCCAAGACAGGACACAGAAGCAGAAGGGGAGAACACACACCAAGTTTTATTGGGGGAAGGGGAGTATTTACAGGGGCAGGTAAAAGGAGAGGAGAGTCACACAGGGTGCAGGTGGGGGACACTGTGGGTCCAAGGCAGACAAGGGGATACATAACAGCCCCTGCACCCACCCCAACCCAGGGAGGGTGGGAGAGCAGCTGGGGCCCAGGAAGACGGGTAGGAAAGGACAGCGATGGGGGTGGAGTCCCTGGGCTGGGGGGCTCAGGGGCTTGTAAACATTGACCACTCTCAGAAGGGGATGGGGGTGGGAGAGGGCTCCCCCTACACTTCCTCACAGGGTTAAGGCCTCTCCAGGCTCAAGGGCCCCCTAAGTTCAAAGTCTCTTTAGCTGGGGGAGAGGGAAAGGAAGAAACAGGGAAGAGTGTCACCCCCCTCCTGCATTGGCTGCGGCAGGGGTGGGGGCAGTTACATTCAGTCACAACAGTACTCCCCCGACACCTCTAATGCCGCCAAATACTGGCGTGAGGAAGGGGGGAGCTGGGGGGCCAGCAGCAGCAAGACATTTCCCCCTGGCCCATCACCCCCTTATTGCTTTAGAGAGAATATTGTCTTTTCACGGACGCTAACACTGTTGAAACCAGGGAGAAGCAGGTGGAGGGTGCCCCTCCACCCCCGAGGCCAGCTTTATCCCCCAACACTGACCCAGTTGCCACTTTGGTGCAAAACAAACCCCCCCCCCCAAAAAAAACCCAAAAACAAAAAAAATGTGGTCTCTCTAGGGATGGATGGGGAAAGAAAACGGGCCACTCCCCATTTCCCCATGGCAGGAAGGACAAATACATTCATGGAGGGGAGGCAGTGGCAGAATCCTGCCCTAATACTGCACTCTGAGCAATGAGGTCGATGGGAGAAGTCAGATGAGAAGCCCAAAAGATACAACAAATTCTTTAAAAAAAGAAAAAAGAAAAAAAAAAACAAACACACACACAAATGGAAACAAACCCAGTAAGTGATTGGGAATAAAAAGTTGGTGAGCAACAGAAGGGCAGCCTACCCCTGACCCAGGAGAGACGACACTTCTATACTTGACCCCGCACCTTACCCAACATTAAAAACGCATCAGGGGAGCAAGGAGGGGGGAGGCCACACACCCCTCTCCCATTTGGTCAATGGAGGGGTCAGAGCAGGGCTGGGTGGTCCACGTCCCACACAGCTGGCTGCAGGCGGGGAACTCCCTTCTGACAGCCCCCACACTGCAACCTGAGGCCCCATGCTGCCCACTCCCTTGGCCTCCTAGGCCCCTCCTCTTGCCCCTTTCACAGGAGAAAACAGTCATTAAGTGGTGCCTCTCTCTCCAGCTCCCGGAGAAACTGCTCCATTCCCACCTCGCACAGGGTTGAGGCAGAAGGCGCAGCAGGGGCTTGTGGCCCAAAGAATACATTCATGTGGCAAGGCAGGGAGCTGAGGCTTTTAGCTTCACACCCAGGCCGTCCCCACAAATGGCAGCAGTGGAGGAAGCCCCTCACCAGGGCCAGAGCGAAAGTTCTGCCACCCTGGCAGCCAGATGAGGTTGGCACCGGCTGGCCCTCTCCTCTCCCCGCCGTCAGCCAGCACAGGATGGCAGCCTAGAGAGCTGAAGCGGCCCGGCCCATTTGTGCAACTTTCCCCTAAAGCAGCAAAGCCAAGGGGCTACTTTGGCCCCCACCCCGGACACCTCTGCCACGGTCACAGCAACAAAGGGAGCCGTTCACAGCGGGTCCGGCCGGCGGGGCTGAGGGGGCCTCGCTGTGCAAACTGCTGGCACCCCAGCTTCCAGTTACCCCAATGGCCCAGCTTGCAGGGCAGGGAGGGTAAATGCAGCCTTGGGGGCCAGGCAGGACAGGTCCATGGGGCCTGTGTTCCCACTGCCCCAAAATAACAGTGTGTTTTTTCTTTAAATCTCCTAACCTTTTTTTCTATTTTCTTTTTTCTTTAAAAAAAAAAAAAAAAAAACCACACACACACACACACACACACACACACACACACACACACACACAACAACCCAAAAGACCTCTGTGGACCTTCCACTGTCACCCTCACTGTCCCTACAGGGGAAAGGGGTGCTTAGAGTCTAGTTTTTAACAATTTTTTTTGTCTCTCCTAACAGTTTTCTTCAATGCTGTTTAAAATGCTTTAAAAAAACAACAACAACAACAAAAAAAACAAAAACCCTTCCCCCCAATCTGTAAAGTGCCTCGTGGTGGGTGAGTTAAGGTGCATCGTGTGGTTTGTAACAAGTGCTGGGGACCCTGCCCCTGCTTCCTCCTATGCTCCCAAGGGGAGCCTGCAGGCTGGGGACCCAAGGGTCCAAGCCGCTGATGCTGCCCCTGGCCTACAGCCCAGGGGCTGGTGGGACGGGCTGGTCAGTAGTCATCCACGCTCTCGATCTCACCAGAAGGTCCGTGCAGGGAGTACCCTGAAGCCGGGGAGAAGCTGGGTTTGAGCTCTCCCCAGTCCCCCGCCCCGTACTGAGCAAGGAGCCTCCTTCATGGCCACAACCCCAAACTCACCCAAGATGCTGGGATCCGAGTGCAGCATCAACGCCCGCCTCTTGGCCTTGCTGCCCTCCCCAGGGCCAAGTTTGGTGCTGTGGTTGGTCTGAAAGGCTGTCTGCAGGGAGCCACCGCTCAGCCAAGCCTCCTGTGAAGCTCACAGAAAGAAGCTGGGTCAGCACAGTGAGGGGTGACCTCACCCCACCTGCCTGACGCCAGTGGAGCCTCACCTGCTGCCGCTGCTGACTGGCTTTCTGTTTGGCCCTCCGCTCCAGGAACTGTTTGGCAAATTCTTTGGCTTCCAGCGTGTCCCCCAAGCAGGACCGGATATAATCGTGGACATCGTAGGGGGATTCTACCTCCTTGAGGATCGCTACAGCCATGGGCACTAAGGGGCAGGAGAGGAGGACTGTCAGGACCCACCTGACGCAGGTCAGGAAGCCCCAGGCCAGCCTAGCCACCTGAGGAGCTGTGGCCCATACCGTCCAGGCTGCCTGTGGTGCTCAATGTGTGCAGCATCTGCTCACACCACTGGGTGAAGCCGTCCTGGGGCCTGGGGATGCCCTGGAGCAGCTTCAGCAGCTTCTCCTCCTCCTCCGTCTTTTTGCGCACAGGCCGGCCTGACAGGTGGCTGTACGAGTCACTGGGTGGGATGGGGACAAATCAGAGGCAGGAAATCAGCTGAGGGGACACACACACACCACCCCCCCCACCCCTCCCTGCAGCACAAACAGACCCCAGCACCCACCTGAGAGAGGGGCTGCTCCGGCTGTTCTTCAGGCCCAGGCTGCGGGCCAGGCTCCCGCTGCTCTTGAGGGTGTCCTCCCAGAGCCCCAGGCCACCGCCGCTGCCCCCACTCTTGTCGGGCCCGCCCCACAGTGGCCCAGCCTCAGACACCCACTGGTTCAGAGGAGCAGCGCCCAGGCCCCCGAGCTGCTACAGATGGCAGAAGTCAGGGTGACCCAGACACGCACACTCAAAACAGGCGGGGAGGGGTGTTCATTTAGGTGGCAAAGCACAGCCAGTTGAGAGCTGCCCAGAAGCAGAGACCCTTCAGACCTGCCTCTTAGTCTCTGGCTGGACAGTCAGGTCTCAGCCATCCCTCCCCCCGACCCCCGGGGTGCCCCTGGGAACTCATTGGAAGGGGTTCCTGAGGACTCAAGACAAGCCGATCAGCAGGGGAAGGGCTGGCCTGCCTGCTCACCACACGGTGGTTGGGGGCCTGGGCCCGCGATGGCTCCCGCGGTGGGGGCTGCTTATGAAGCTGCCGCTCGCCCTCCAGCTGCAGCTCCAGCAGCGTCTTCATGGACAGCCCCTGCTTGGCCAGGCCAGCCCACAGCGGTGGCGGGGAGCTGGGCGCGGGGGACGCCGGGACGGCGGCTGCAGCCTGCTGCTGCTGCAGCAGCTTCAGCAGGAGCTCTTGCTGCCGCACCTGGAGTGGGGAGACACGGTGAGAGGGTGCGGCCTGGCCCTGGCCGGGCAGGGAGGCCCAGCTGGGCACGCACCTGCTTTCGCCGAAACAGCTCTTCTTCTTCCTGCCGCCGCTTCTGCTCCTCCTGCTGCTGCTGCCGGCGCTTCTCCTCCCGCCGCTTGCGTTCCTCCTCCTCCCGCTTCGCCCTGAGCTCCACTTCTCTGCGCTCTTGGAACTGGCGCAGGAAACCAGCTCAGATGCCAGAGGTGGGGGCCCCTGGCCTTCCCTCCATCGGTCTGGCCCTTGCCACCCCAAGACCCCAGCCCCATGGAGTCTACTCACTTTGTGTTGCAGCTGGAGTTGTTCTAGAATTGGACCCTGAGTCGAAGAGTTAATTGGTATGTCCCAAAGACTGGCCTCACCGCCTACAGGGAACAAAGCAGCTGCAGGAGGAAGCTCAGGCACCGTGGGGCCGGAGCACATGTGGGCGGGAGCAGACAGAGCCCCCCGCGCCCGCAGAGACTGAGGGACTAGGGAATTGGGGCTGGGGCATCAGGGTTCAGAACACGGGGGGCAGGGGACAGGCTGGCCACACACCTGACTGTGATGAGGCTGAGGTATGTATGTCCCAGAGGGGACCTGAATCCGGCACCGACAAGGACCGGTTCATGGTCGGGAGCAGGTTCTGGTCCCCGCCTCTGGGGAGCAGAGCGAGGATTCTCAGGACTGGAGTCCCTCTTGAGTCTGCCCCCCACACCCCCAACCCCACCTCCCACCTCCCCCACTGCTGCACAGACCAGCTCCGAACCTGGGTGGTTTGAGAGCCTGGAGCTGCTGCAGGAATGCAGTGAGCTGCTGCTGCTGTGGCGGCGTCAGGTCCCCCAGAGTGGCCTTTTCCCGGAGCGCACACTGTGGGAGCTGCCGGCTGCAGACAGAGAGACAGGCGTCGAGTGGGGAGGCCACACAGCCAGCGCCCAGCCTGACCCACAAGGCCTTCGAGGCCCCCGTACCTGCCAACCAGCTGCAGAAACTGCTGGTGCTGCAGCTGCTGGTACAAGGCCGCCGCGGCCAGCTCCTGTTGCTTCTTTAGCCGCTCCTGGTCCATGTTGCCCTGAGTGAGGGCCAGAGCGCTTCTGTGGCTCTGACCTCGTCCTGTCCCGCACCGCCAACCGCCATCCATCCACCTCCCCCTTCCCCACTCGGTTCCCTTCCAGGTGGACATGCTCACCAGCAGTGGGGGTGGTGAGGGTCCCGGGGCAAAGGGCACACGACCCCACATCTTGATCACCTCACCAAGGGGCTGGAAGCCCTCATCACAGCCGCGCTTCACAAGCAGTGCCATGGAGAAATAGCCCGCCTGGAACCACTCCGCCATTTCCTGGGTTGTGAAGGGGCCTGGACCAAGGGAAAAGGGACTTCGGTCAGAAAGCTGTGCCCTAGAAACCCTGAACGAGAACAAGGTCATCCCCCTGCTCCCATGCCCTCCACTGCATGGCTCCCGCTGCCCACGAGCACCTTGGATCTCCCCCTGCGGGTCCTTGTAGAACCACTTCCGGGCCGCACCGTGGCTGAGAGGGAGGGCAGTGGCAGCTGCTGAGTGGCGCAGACCCTGGGCCTGGATGGCGGCCGTAAACTGCTCCTCCTCCAGGGAGCTGTCCTGTAAGGAGGCCACCAGCTTCTCTGCCTCCTGGGAGACCAGGAAGAGAGGGAAAGCTCAACTGCCCACCCAGGGCAACATCAGGATGAGGATGAGGCTGGGGCTCAGGTCAGGGTGTCAGATCACGAGGCAGAGACAGACAGGGAAAGGTAGGCACTGGGCATGGACAGATGGAACAATGGTCCTCTGTAGGGGAGGATCCCTAGAACCTTTTTAGGCTTTCCTCACACCTGCTGCAGGTGCTTTAGGCCTTCATCATCCTCCAGATCTCCAGGTGGGCCAGGGGGTGAGCCCACCCCGGGACTCAGCTGCATCCCCCTCATATCATCTAGGAGTAAAAAGAGAAAGTGCAATAGAAAATCCAGAAAAAGGAAAGAGACACCCCCCACCCCCCAATCCACCCTCATTCCAGAGGAAAGGACTCTGATTCTAGCCCTCCCGCCCCCTACAAGGAATGGGAGCGTCCCATCCATCCCGGGCTACCTTCAGTCGCCGGCAGGTCTTTCTCTGTAGCATCGTCACCTTCCCCGTTAGGTCCCCAGAGCGGGCCCAAGGCAGGCAATGGGGGTGGGGAGTTGGAGTTCTCCTCCTGCGGAGGCAGTGGGGCCAGCTCCTTCCCTCCTGAAAAGAGAAGGGCAATTATTAAAATTCAAACCAACCAACTAGAAGGCCTTAAAAATGATTTGGCAAAAATCCTCCGTGGTCAGAACATAGACATTGAATCCACCCACCTAGCTTTGGTCAACCTTGCTAACACCCAGCCAATCAGCACTACAAACCCCACTTTGTAACATCAGACACATGGCGCTTGTGTCCGGGTCACCACCTAGGGCTGTATACACAACACCACACGCTCAGCACCCCATTCCTTAGATCGTTCAAGGAATTTTCAAGGGTCATCTTGATTATGTCGGGGTTTCATCGGGCACCCTGCCTTTCAGACAGCCCTGCTGCGCTCCTCCCACCTGACAACACCTGCTCTTCTCGCAAGCCACCTTCTCCTGAAGGTGGGTGGACAGCTGCTGTCCAGCTTGGTGAGGGCCCTCTGCCTGCCCAGCCAGGCTCCAGGTGCTCCACGTCCTTCCCACCCTGCCCTGCCCTGCCCTGCAGGCTCACCCGCCTCAGGGCCCGCCTCATCCAGAACTTCGGAAGGCTCTTCCTCCTCTTCCTCCAGGCCCTGAAAGTCAAGCTCCTGCTCCTCAGGAATAGGCTCCTTGGGGCCCTTCTGCACAGAGACACGGTGGGGACAAGGGTTAGAGGCTGAGTGGGAAATGCCCCCGGCTGGGGTAGGTCTTACCACCCACCAGCACAGACCTTCCCCTCGCCTCTTCATGGATACCTTGAGAGGCAAAAAAGCCCCAGAGGCATCAAAGGTGCCCATCTCCTCATCTTCGTCGTCCAGGCACCATTCTGGGAGCCCATCCTTGTCCTCCTCAAAGCCGTCAGGCCCTCGGCCCCTCCGGAGGTGAGAGGAGCCTCCCCCACCCCGCCCCTCCTCTTCACCACACCCTCCTCGATCCCCTCGCAAATCAAACTCAAACTTGCGACGCCGCTCCCCGTGTTCCCGCCAGCCAGCAGAGCGGGGTCCGCTATCTGGGCAGGAAAAATCAAGAGAAAGAGAATCAGTATCCTGGGCAAGCCGGCCTTCAGTCTTCTGCTGCCCACTGGGAAGTCTCCCACCCCCCCACCAGGAACAACCAGCATCTCCAAGACTGCCCTCCCACCCACTCCCCTCCAGAAAACTTTCTGTTCCCTCCACCCAGCCATGGGAACACACCCACAGGAAGTTCTTGCCACCACTGCCCCCCACAACACCCATCCGGCCCCAACCTCACCAGGGCTGGCTGAGCGCCAGCGGTCGCCATCTCGCCGGGGTCCTGCCCCAAGTCTCCAACTGCCCTCCTCTTCTTCCTCTTGCTCCTCTCGGAGAGAACGCCAGTTCTCGCTATCTGAGCGGGCATGTTCCTTCCTCGGGCCAGCCCCTCCCTCCTCAAACCCGGATCGTGCTTGGGGGTGGGGGAAGACACAGTCAGCCAGTCAGCGGAAGGGCAGCCACGGACCCTGGAAGACTCTTACTACAAACCTTGCAATAAAGCAGCAGCCCAGCTCCAGGCCCTCCTGCTCCCACCACCACCCTCAGGAAACACGTCCCCCCAACGGGATCACCCATTTCAGTCCTCCCCCCACCTCTCAAGGACCTTCAGGACCAGGCCACCGCCCTTGCCACTCTCCATACCTCCATCCCTCCTGGCCGACTTCTCAAACCTTCTCTCGCCTCTGCAGGAGAAAAGGTGTTGGTCAAAGCAGGACAGCTTCCCCTCCCTGACCTGCAGCATCTCCGCACAACTTGTCCCTTCTGGCCCGAAAAGGGTGGGGAGAGGGAGGACTTGCGGGTGGGGGTGAGGTGGGGCTGACGAAAAGTCAGTCTTGGGAGGGAGCCCAAGAGGACACATGGGCCAGGAGGTCACAAGACAAACAAGACTTGAGACTCCAAAGAGGAGAAGGCCGCAGGGAGTCAGGGGGCAAAGAGGAAGATCTCTGACCAAGGCTTATTCAGTGGCTCCCCTGCTGCTCTCTAACAACAAAGTCCGGAGCCCCCCCCCACAGGACATCAGAACCGAGCCGCAGGGCTTCTCTGCTATGCCACTATGCTGCCGGCACCTGTCATCCCAACTCTGGCTACGCTGGATCTCCCGGGGGTTTCGGCCAAAGGCCCCTTCGCCTTCTTCGATGCTTCTTTGGTAAAAGCAACTGTCACCACGGCCTCGGCCTGGAGAAAGTAGAAGATGCACATGGGAAACCTGCCCGATGGTCTCTCTGCACCCTCAAAACCACGGGCCCCACCTCAGCCCGCCCCCAGAACACATGGTCACCCCCTCTACCTCGGCTCCGAGTGCTGCCCCTGCCGCGGGAGGCGCCACCTAGGGGGGGGCCAGCCCCTTTCCCCATCAGCCTCAGCACAGCCACACTGTTCACTGACAGGGAGAAGTTTCTCTGAGGAGGGAGCCAGGGGTGGGAGTGAGGACCCAGGCACCCACCACCCCCCTGCACCCTGCCCAGAACCACAACCTCCACCACTTGTCTTTCCAGCTTCGGCCCCTCTTTCCAAGCTGGAGACCCAGCGCCCTGCCCTGCAAGGCTCCGGCCCAGCCCCACCTGCTCCTCCTCAGTCAGAGGCTCAAGCGCCAGGGGCTGCAGTGGCTCCTCCTGTAGCACCGCGGCAAACTCCTTGTCCTGCAACTCATCAGGTACCTGTCAATCAGGGGAGGAGAGCTAAGGTCCCACGTGCTCCTGGACCCTCTCCATTGGCTGAGACCAAATGGGCAACCGGGCCACACACTCCACACTCTCGCCTAGCCCCACCTTGTTCTCCTTGACGTAGAGAGCCAGCATCTCTTCTCGCCCATAGCGATAGTCAGCCAGCTTGTATTTGGGCATGGCGGGGGATGGGGGTGGAGAGGCCACACTGCCACCACTGGAAAGGGCCCTCAGCCTAGAAAACGGACACAGGAAAGGACAGAAACAGGAGTCTGAGCAGTCCTATTCTTCCTGGTTTCTCTGCACCGTCCAAAGAATGTCTGACTCACCACTCAGGCCCAAAATTGAGGGTCTCTGCTGCCATTGTGGAGCTGGGCGTGTCCTCAAGGTCCGAGGGGCTGAAGGGACGAGGGGGGGACCCGGGGTTCACTCTCCAAACACCTGTGGAGGCACACGGACAATAGGCCTTGAAGACAACACACCACACACCTGGAGAACCCTCAGAGAGTAAGGAATAGAATTCCGCCTAATGAACTCTGACAGGACTCACCTAAGCCAGCCACGTGCCACTCACACCATGAGTTAAGTGGACTGTCACGACGGGGGAAGACCTGGAAAGAGAGGAAACAGAGCAGCTGGAGCCCCTTCTAGCTTCAGCAGGGGGTACCTCCCTCTACCCCAGACTTACGAGGCAGCCTTGCCCCAGGAAGCAGGTAGGGCTGGGACGGGGCTCTCCTCAGGCAGGGGTCTTTGCTGGAATGAACCAAGGTCTCCAAACTACAGGACACTGATTTGACTGCAGTGGTGCCCAGGAAGGGAGTTTCACATCCGGGAAAGATCCTTACCGAGACGCAAGAAAATAAAGCTAGGGTTAAACTAATGGGCCGGATGAGCCTCCTCACCTCTGGCCCTCCTCTGTGCTGCAACATGGGAAGATTCACAGCTGCTGGAGGCTTCTGGTTTTCCAATGCAGGGGGTCACAGCCCCTGCTCCTGCTCCTCCTCTCTGTCCCCAATAGGCCGCAAGAGCAGTTAATCTGCTGAGCAGCGCTTACAGAGGTGCTGGCAGTGTGGGAGCCATGCCAGGCAGCTCTCCAGGCCTAAGCGCCTCGCAGTGTGGCGTGATATTTGGGAAGGGGCTGGGTGAGGTCCAGGGGGACACGGAGAACAAAGGCAAAACATGAGCAAGCAAGGAAACAAATAAACAAAACCCATCAGAACCACAAATATCCTAGAGACAAAAAAACATCAGTTATGGGAAGAATTACAAATGAAACCTGGGAGCAAAGTTACCTCCCTCCTGAAATATCTGAGGGCTGCCTGTTTGGCGGCTAGAATCCAGGGATTCCGTTTGCGGGGAGAGCCAGTGGGATGGGAGCAGCAGTGAGGAGGCTGTACTCCAGGGCCAAGACAGGGCACACGGAAGGCTACAGGCAGGCGAGTCCAGCCAGTGCCCCCTCTGCCTGGTTTACCCAACAGGAATCAACACTTTTCCAGGATCGGGAAGAACCCAATCACAACTACTAAGAACCAAAAAGAGAACATCATCATACTATGAACTGGGAAGAAAAACCCTCACCATAAAGTAGAAATGAGGTTGACAGAAGCAGTGGCAGGGACTTGTCCCCCTAAGGAACAGCAGAGGAGGCTCTCAGGGGGCAGTGCATCCCTGGTGGCTCCGAGCGAGGACAGGTGGGCGAGGTCTCAGGGAGCTGCACAAGGGCTTCCCTCACTGGCTGGGGAGGAGGCTGGACCGGAGCACCTCCACAGTTTCCATCAAGTCCAAGACTCCACAACTCTGGGAAGAAAGGAGGAAGGGTTTCTCCCAGAGGGGCCAAGGGGGAGTAGTGCTCACAGCTGCAGACAGGAAGACGAAGTGAAACACCATGACAGAAGCAGGACCCACTCCCAACATCCCGGTATCCCAGGAGGAAAGCCAGCTTTGGAGATCATCTAGAACAGGGTGGACCACCCCTGGCCATGGCCATCTCTTCCACACCAGCTCCAATTGGCCATTCCTGATGATGGAGCACAACATAGCACACACGGCCATCAGGAGACACATCTGTTGAAAAGCTCTTCTTTGAGGTGCCTGGGTGGCTCAGTCGATGAAACACGTTCGACTTCGGCTCAGGTCATGGCCTCATGGTTCATGGGTTAGAGGCCTGCATCGGGCTCTGTGCTGACAGCTCAGAGCCTGGAGCCTATTTCAGATTCTGTGTCTCCCTCTCTCTCTACCCCTTCCCCCTCACGCTCTGTCTCTCTCAAAAATAAATAAATACGGGGCAACTGGGTGGATCAGTCGGTTAAGCATCCGACTTCGGCTCAGGTCATGATCTCACAGTTTGTGAGTTCGAGCCCCCATCAGGCTCTGTGCTGAATGTCTGCTCAGAGCCTGGAGCCTGCTTCAGATTCTGTGTCTCCTCCACTCTCTGCCTCTCCTCCACTCGTACTCTGTCTCTCAAAAATAAGTAAGTGTAAAATAAATAAATAAATAAATACATAACATACATACATACATACATACATTTGAAAAGCCCTTTTTTTCACTGGATTCATGCAGGCCTCCCAGGACAACAGAGTAAGATTCCTTCGTTCCACTCCACAGCCCTTACCAAATCTGCCCAGTCAATCAACCTTAAAGCCATTATGCTACATGGAACAGCCCAGTCACAAAAGAACAAACACTGTAGGATTCCTCTTGTATGAAATTCCTAGAGGATCCAAATTTAGACACACAAAGAATGATGGGGGGAGACCTAGGAAGTGTTTAATGGGTAAGAAGTTTCAGCCAAAATGGGGCCAATGAAACAGTTCTGGAGACAGACAGTGGGACAGTTGCACAACAACGTGAACGTACTTAACCTCGCAGAACCACAGTCTCAAAAATGGTTAAAAGACATGTTTTACCCCCGCCCCTTCCCCCCCAAAAAAGACATTTGGGAATAACTATTACATACCGAAGTCTTCCTCACTCCAAAGAAAACACCCCACATTCCTTCAAACAAACCTCAGGAGAGGATGTTCTGAGTCTACCGCAATTCATTCCAGAAGAGCCCCATCCTCATGGAAGGCCGCTGTGGGAAGAGGGGACAACTCACCCTCCCTCCCTTCCAGGGAGTGGCAAAGGCAGCTCTCTTCGATGCTCTCCACTTCTGGCCTTCGTCCTTCTGTCCTGGTCGTAAGGGGCAAACTGAGGAAAAGTGGCTCCCGGTGTGAGAAGTGTGAGAAGCGGGGAAACTGCAGATGCAAGGGAGAGGCAGTCAGGGCAGAGGAAGCAGAGGAGCAGCTGGAGAAAAAAGTCACGTCTCCAAGCTGGCCCAGCCACAGGGGGACCTGGTCCAGCAGCTGGTGGCTGCTGGGCCATCCTTCAGACTAAAGAAAGCACCACAAAGCGGCACAGGAGCCACCCTGGTGGGTCCCCCCCCATCACAGGTGTGCTTCTGCTCCACGTTTTCTCCAACCAACCCAGTGGTTCTTAACTGGGGGCGCCTGTGCCCCAGAGCACACGTGGCAGTATCTGGACATCGTTTTGGTTGGCGTGACTTGAACGGGGTACTGGCCTCCGACAATGCGCACGAGAGCCCCCCACAACAATGAGTTAGCAGGCCCAATGCAGTGACAGTGCCGGGGCGGAGGATGTCCCCTCCGCATCACAAGCGCAGATAAAGCCTGCTTTGTGTTTATGAGGAAGAACAGAAGACAGGAGAAACCAAATTTATTCCAGTTCAGTCTCCCCTAAGAGCAAGCAGGGAAATCGTTTCCTAATTATACTGTCCCTTGAGAGAAATCTGAAACCCTGCCAGGAGGGAAAGCCTCAAGAAGAGATTTTAAAATTATGCGAAGTTTCTCTCTCACAAACTCTCAAAGCCACCTGTTTGGATCCTTTTCCACTGAAGCAAAGAGCAGGACTGGGGAAAGCACCCTTTCCTGGCTTCTTGATCTAAGGGTCTCCTCAAAGGCTCTATCCCGGTTACCTGCCAGCCCTACCTTCACCATTTGCCTGCCTCATCTCCTGGCCTGGCTCTCTCCGTCCCTCAGCCCCATCTTCTTTCTCAGGCCATAGTATATCGGCTTCCACCTAGCTTTGGATTTATCGCCATTAAAAGACTGCCCCCTACTGGAGTTGAGGGGAAAGGACACACTGGTCCACGGTGCTCACAACAGGCTTGCAGAACAGGAGGGAAGCCTGTTCTCTGGGGTTCAGTACTCTAAGAAGAAAAGGATCCGAAGAATAGACAATCCTAATACATGCTAAGTTAACAACATTTCCTCATTCCATCACCCCTAAAATTAGGCCGATTCCAAAGCAATGTGCCTTGGCACAGAAATGTACCACTATTAACAGAAGCGGAGTCCCAAACTCCCCAACATCTGAGCAACCAGCAACCTCCCAGTCCCAAGCCTGTTGGGAGGTGACTCCGCCCTTTTACAAGATGCAAAGATCCTCCAGGCATGGTAGGGTAACTCTGAAGGCCAGAAAGAGGTGCAAGCCCTTTCCCCCACCTGGTTGGCGATCCCAGCTCTCTCTTGAGCCATCATGACAAATAACGAACACCCCTTGGCAAGTTTACCAGTTAAGTTTTCAAAGCGCTTTCACACTTTACCTCATTTGATCCCTTCTGCCCACTTGCCCAGTCTTGGGACCTAGCCAGGGAAAACAAGGAAGGAAGGGTGCAGCTGGCTCCACAGGGGACCCCATGTCCCCAGTCTATTCAAGACCTGAGAAGGGATGCACAAGCAGCAGGAACCACCCTGAATACTTTGTGAGTTTTAATCCATTTTAAATTCCCCTTTAGAATTTTATAAATCATCGCATAGCAGCTTCTTCACCCTTGCTCTGTTCTAAAGTGGGGCTACTTTTTCTATCCCAGACACCAACCACAGACAAGGACAAACTAGAATACTTTAATTTATCAAATCACAACAATACTAACCTGTCCCCTGACTAAAAAAGCCAGGCCAGAGGTCTTAGACCTGTAAACACCACATAAGTCCCCTGAGACCCTGGGTCCCCAGGCCAGGGCAGCAACACAAAATCCAGATCTATCTCAACTCTTCCCAATTACATACTAACCAACAACTAGAAACTAAAACTGGAGCTGGGGGAAGGTGGGTGGCCTGATACACACAGGGAACAGTACAGATGCAGGACCTGGAAAGGGGACCAGCCTGTTGGCACCCAAGGGGCTTCAGATGCAGAGGACCGAGGGGGGGGGGCGGGCGTGCAGGGCTAAGGTGCAACTGGCAGCTCAGAGGAGAAGCGGAGAGATGTTTGGGTAAGCAGCAATAAGAGGGCAATGAGACTGGGGCGGGTGGAGGAAAGAACCGAGCCAACAACAATTGACTTAGCATCTCCCAGGGCAGGGGCCCTATGAAGGACCAGACCTGGAAGCCTACTGGGAATTCGAGTAAGGCTGGGTAAGAAATGCAAGATGAGGGTTTCTTTCAAGTTAACTCAAAAGGGGGGTGGGGGGTGGGAGGCAAAGTGTGAGGGGCCGAGGCCAGCGAGCTGCTGCATCAGAGGCGCTGGGCTGGGAAGAGCCTGGCCTGGAGATAGGAAAAGCTAAGGTCTTAAAAACGGCCAGGCAACAGAGAGCACGGAGACCCCAATGACCAAGCACTAATGTCGCTCGTTGAAAGGAAATTTAGGTGAAGACCCAGTGAAGGTGCTTTGGTTAAGGGGAAAGGTTTCCACGTTGGCCAAAGTCACGGAACGCCTGGACTTTCGGACCCGCAGGGCCCAGCTAATTCTGATAAGAGCCCGGGGGCACGCTTGAGGAAGTCTCCGGGGAGCGCCGGGCGTTAGGGTCGGGGGACCCGGGCGGGCCCGGCGGAGGATGCGGATGGACGAGAGGGGGCCGGGCAGGGCTGCCGAGGGGCCCGAGGGCGACCGTTAGGAGCGCGGGGGTGGGAAGGAGGCGGGCCGCCCGGGAGGACAGCGTGCCCTTCAGGGAGGGGGCGCCAGGTGCGAGGGACGAGGGCGGCCGCCCCCCGGGAGGGGCCCAGCCTCCCCCGGGGCCGCGCCGGGGAGGGGGCGGCGGGAGGGCGGACGCACCCGGCGGCTGCGGCGGCGGCGGCCTGGGCACAGGCGCGGGAGGGTCCGTGCCGGCGGCCCGCGCTCTGGCTCGGGCTCTCGCAGGCTCGGCGCGGCCGCCTCGGCGTCGGGGGCGGGCCTGCCCCGGGCCCGGCGGCGGGCCGGGGTCCGCGGAGCCGCCGAGCGCTTACCGCGGCGGGCGGGCGGCGCGAGGCTCCGGTCCCGGGGCGTTGAAGGCGCGCGGCGGGCCAGGGGGCGGCGGCGACGGCGGCGGCGGGGGAGGGGGCGCTGGCGCTCCCGCGGCGGCCGCTCCTCTCTGTTTGTGTTTGTAGCAAGATGGCTGCCCGCCTCGCACCACGTGATGCGGACGCGGGGCCGCGGGGCCGCCCCCTCCGCCGCCGCCGCCGCCGCCGCCCCCGCCCCCTCCGCCGCTCCAGCCCCCAGGACCCGCACGGCTAGGCGCTTTTCTCCCGCGCCCGGCGGGGAGCCCCAACGTCCGCCGCCCCGATTCCCCCCCGCCCCGGCACGTGACCCGGGGTCTGGCTCATCACGTGACGCAGGGCCTGCAGCGGGCCGCGGATGGGGGGTCCCCGGGGCGCTCCCCAGCTGGCCCCAGGCAAGTGACGCGCGACTGTCGCGACGGAGGCCGCCGCAGGTGGCATCGCAGGGCCCTGAGTCTCGCCAGTCGGCTTCCTCCAGGAAGCCCGCCTGGATTGAAGGAGACAATTTCTAATCCAGAGTTGTGTTCCTCAGACGTTCTGTGATACATGAAATAAGTGAGGAACTAACTAATCATTTGGAAGGTGTCCGAGGCAGCACTGGCTGGTGAGACCTAGAGTTTCTATCTAGACTTTGGGGGAAGCAGTTGATAACTTGGGGCCTCAGTTTCTCCTTTAACAGTCAGTTATTATTGCTGTTCTCCGCCCTACCCCTGGCCCCCAATCCACTTCCTTCCCGGAGTGCTGAAAGAATTAAAATAGGTGAATATGAAAGGCTGTGAAAAGAGAGAAATTGCTATGCAAATGTGAGCAGTGGATTGACACCTCCTTTGTTTAAAAAAGGGGTTTTCCAGAATCCTTGAACTTTTTAGGATGAGAAAGTTTTCTGGTGTTTTCGCCTTTATTTTTTTCTTAAATATTTATTCCAGAATGTGTATTTTACTTTCCAGATTCCTGTAATAGCTGTTACCAAACATAATGTGATCCTTCTTAGGACGTGGAGAAATAAAGTCAGACTTGGAACTTGAGTCCCTTGTGTTGTGCCATAATGGGAGCGCAGACCTCAGGAGCTACCAGAGGCCCTTTGTTCCTGCACTGAGGGTTCCCCAGGCTTCTATGCACTTGTAGTTTTTAGTGTTTGCTTTTTTCCGTTCCCTTGACTTTCTTGCAATCAGAATTTCTTAAGTGTTGCCAGTCTAGCTCCTTACTCCCAGGCTGGAAAATGGAATTGTTTTAAAGCAAGGGCTCCCGTGTGGGTTCCATTCCTTACTGCCTGTAGCCTTGGAAATAATCTCTTCCATCCCTGGATTGTAGAGTAAAGCACTTAACACAGTGCTTGGCACAGGGCAGGTACTCCACCAATGTTAGCTGCTAGGGGCTTCCGGTGCCACAGGGTCCACAATATTCTGATTGTTAACAGTGTATAAAAATGTATCAACAGAATCCAAGCTTGGGTGAGAATTTTTCACCTAAAGTTCATCAGCTTATTTATGAGTTGTTTTTTCTTACTCAAAAGCTGTTGTCCTTGCTTTTTGTTTGTTTTTTAACCTTTCTAGATTGTGTCCTGGGTGGTTGAAATTCCCAGCAGCCTAATCTCAGAATGAGTAAAGTCATAGCGGCGAATTTAGTTAATTAGCAAATGTGAGATTGCAAATTTTGATGGAGTGCAAATTTTGGTGGAGAAATGCTACCCGGAACAGAGGGACCTCTGTGGACTGGCAGCTGTAGGGTATCATGGGGGTCTGCTCAACTGGAAAGAAAGCTGGATTTGGGGTGGGTTTAGGAAAAGTGGGGGGTCAACTTTACAATAGCCACAATCCAGGCTGATGGGAGAAGATGGGTCAGAAGAAAAGCAGAACTTCAGCTGAATGCTTTGAATGTTACCATAAAAATGTGTCCTTAGACACAGCACCAAAAGCACAATCTATTAAAGAAAAAAAAAAGATTATCAATTTTATCTCATAATGCAGGAAAAAAGAGAAAAATTGATAAATTGTGTTCCATCGAAATTAAAAACTGGGGTCCAGGAAGCCTCAGTCGGTTAAGCATCTGACTCTTGATTTCAGCTCAGCTTGTGATCTTGTGCATGATCTCATGGTACGTGGGATTGAGCCCCAAGTTGGGCTCTGTGAGAACAATGTGGAGGAGCCTGCTTGGGATTCTCTCTCTTTCTCTCTCTCTCTCTCTCTCTCCCTCTCCCTCTCCCTCTCCCTCTCCCTCTCTCCCCCCTCCCTCCCCCGCTTGTGTTCTTTGTCTCAAATAAATAAACTTTAAAAAACAGTGTTTGATAATAGAATAGCACCCATTAGATGCAACCTGGCAAGGAGCACAGACTAGACTCCAGAGTCCAAGATTGGAGTGATCACCGAAGGTTCCTTGTGTTCCAACTTGTGACTGTAGCCAAGTATTCTCCCCCCAGCTGTAAAGTTGGGGAAGACGCTCCGCTGCTGCCACTGAAAACATTGGAATTTGACTCTGTGAAGCACCCTCTTTGAGAAAGGAAACTGAAATCAGAACTGTGTGTCTTCCATACGGAATGAAAGAGAACATTACCAAAAAAATCACTGAGACCTAAAATGTTTTTGTTTATTCAGGTGCTGTGGTGTAAAATGCCTTGGTCTGTATTGTTTTAAATTGGCAGGTTTTTGAACTAAAGAAAGAGATTTGGTGAGATGATTAATTGAGATGAAAGGGAGGTCTCAAGTAGGTCTAAAGAGCCAAATTTTGCCCTTTTTCCTGATGGTAGATTCCTCAGTAGTGATTATCTTCAGTGAAATGCAAAAAAGATAAGGGCCATCTTAATGTCACGCCAGTTTACTACGGTGCCTGGCCTCAACTCACCTAAGTCATGAACCTTTATATTTATCTGGATGTTAGAGTTCAGAAACCACATTTTAGGGTCATCTGGGTGGCTCAGTCGGTTAAGCATCCGACTTTGGCTCAGGTCATGATCTCACGGTCCATGGTTCGAGCCCCACATTGGGCTCTGTGCTGACAGCCAGCTCAGAGCCTGGAGCTTGCTTCCGATTCTGTAGCTCCTTCTCTCTCTGACCCTCCCCTGCTCACACTGTCTCTCTCTCTCTCTCAGAAATAAATAAAATATTAAGAAAAAAAAAGAAACCACATTTTAGATCCCATGAAAAGATATCCAATGGAGCAATGGAGTTCATAAACTGTTTATAGATAATTATCAGACAAAATGGGCCTCAAAATGAATTTACTGCATTCAGAATTATTTTCTGCCACGAGCCAAGTTTTTCAGTCTAACTGCATTGTCAAGTTACCAATGACCTACATGTTGCTGAATCCACTAGTCCATTTTTTTTTTTTTTTGAGAGAGGGTGCAAGTGAGAGGGGGCAGAAAGAGAACCCCATGAGAGGCAGAGAAGGAGAGGCAGAAAAAGCACTCACCCAAAGCAGGGCTCGAACTCACAAACCATGAGATCATGACCCGACCCAAAGTCTGATTGATGCTTAATGGATTGAGCCACCCAGGTGCCCCTGCTGGTCCATTATCTTATGTGGCCTGTCAGCAGCATAGACAGCTGGTCACTCCCTCGTCCAAGAAATGCTCTCCTCACCTAGTTTCCAAGACACCATACTCCCTGGTTTTTCCTCCTACGTCACCAGCTACTCCTTCATCCTTTGTGAGTTCCTTCCTTCTTCCTTAACACAATACTCAGTCTTTCCAGACCTATCCTTTGTAACGGGAGGGACTGCACAGGCTATGAGCCCTACTGCTAAATATTCCTATCTCAGCTTAGCCACTGCTTCCTTTGGAAAACCTTGTATCTCCTCAAGGTCACATTGGCTGTTTTTCCTGGGGACTCCTGTACATGCTCCCCATTTAGCACGGGTCTCACCATTTTGCTCATCTTGTTTGCCTTCCACATGAAACTGTGAGCTGCTTAGCGTGGTATTCTATGATGTAACTAGGCTTCCAACAGCCTATCAAACCTTCTTGATCGACCTGTTATTGCTAAGAAGCTTGTTTAACCATTCACCCATCGAAAGACCCCTGGGTTGTTTCCAGTTTGGAGCTGTTACCAATAAAATGACTATGGACATTGGTGAACAGGATTTTAAATGCCTTTGAGTGTTCTTGCTGGGTCGTAGGCTAAGTGTATGTATGGTTAGTTCTAGAAGATACTGCCCAACTATTTTGCAGAGTGGCTGGACCATTTCACATTCCCACAAGCAGTATGTGAGACATCCAGTTTCCCTGCTTGTCAATACTTGGTTGTCAAGATTTTTTTCTTTTAGAAGTCCTAATAGGCCTGTGGTGGTGCCTCATCATGGCTTTGAGTTTCCTCAATGGTTTACAATTTTGTATATTTTATGTGCATATTTGCCACCCTTATACTGTCTTTGTCTAAGCGTCTGTCTGTTCAAGACTTTTGCCCATTTTCTAATTGGGTTGTTTGTTTTCTGACTCTTGAGTTTAGAGAGTTCTATTCTGGATACAAGTCCTTTGTCTGATGTGTAATTTGTAAATATTTTCTCCCAGTCTATGGCTTCTCTTTTCGTTCTACTAACATGATCTTTCACAGGGTTAGTTTTTAATTCCTTTTTTTAAAATTTTTAATGTTTTATTTATTTTTGTGAGAGAAGATAGAGTATGAGGAGGGGAGGAGCAAAGAGAGAAGGAGACACAGAATCTGAAGAAGGTTCCAGACTCTGAGCTGTCAGCACAGAGCCCAACGCAGGGCTCAAACTCGTGAACCGCAAGATTATAACCTTATCTGTGAGTTTGAGCCCCACATTGGGCTCTGTGCTGACAGCTCAGAGCCTGGAGCCTGCCTCAGTTTCTGTGTCTCCCTTTCTCCTTACTCCTCCTGCACTCATGCTCTATCTCTCTCTGTCTCTCAAAAATAAATAAATGTTAAAAAAATAAATAAATTTCAGTTTCCAGTAGTTATGTATGTCATTTGCAAATAGAGAGTTTTATTTCTTCCTTTCCAATCGTTGCTTTATTACACCATAGCCTTTTCTTGCCTTATTGCACTGGGTGGGAGTTTAACACTGAGGGTGGTTAGAGAAGACATCTTTGCTTTGTTCCTGATTGTAAGAGAAAAGTGTCTAGTCTTACACCATTAAGTATGATTGTAGCCATAGGGTTTCTGTAGATGCTCTTTAGCAAGTTGAGGAAGTTCCTTGCGTTCTTTTGGGACTTTTTTTTTTTTTAAGTAATCTCTACACGTAGTGCGGAACTCTGGAACTCACAACCCTGAAATCAGGAGTCCACGCTCCACCAACCGAGCCAGCTAGGTGGCTCCCTTCTATTCTTTTTTCTGCTGAGAGTTTTTCTCATAAATGGATACTAAAGTAAGTTAAATGGTTTTTTTCTGCTTTGATTGATACGATCATATACAGTGTCTTCTTTAGCCTGTTAATACGGTAAATGATAGTGATTTTCTTTTTTTGAGCCAGTCTGGCATCTTTGGAGCAACTCTACTTGGTCATGGTATATCATTCTTTTTATATACTGCTGGGGTCAGTTTGCTAGAATTTTGTTGAAGATTTTTGCACCTTTTCTTTTTTTAATAGCTTTTTAAATAAATTTTTTAATGTTTTTATTTCTGAGAGAGAGAAACACACACACAGACAGCGTGAGCAGGGGAGGGTCAGAGAGAGAGGAAGATACAGAATCTGAAGCAGGCTCCAGGCTCCGAGCTAGCTGTCAGCACAGAGCCCAATGCGGAACTCGAACCCACAAACTGAGAGATCAGGACCTGAGCTGAAGTCAGACACTTAACGAACTGAGCCATCCAGGTGCCCCTGCACCTTTTTTTCATGAGAAATACTGGTATGTAGTTTTCTTTGTATCATCTTTGGTTTGGGCCTCATAAAATTAGTTAGGAAATGTTCCTTCCTCTTCTGTAGAGAAGAGATTGTGTAGAATTTGTGTTATTTCTTTTCTTTCTTTTTTTTTTTGGTAGAATTCACCAGTGAAACCACGTGGACCTAGATGTTTCTTTTTCTAAAGGTTTTTTAAAACTATAAATGTAATTACTTCAATAGTTACAGGACTATTCAGATGATCTATTGCATCTCTTCTAAGTTCAATAGGTTGTGGTTTTCTAGGAAATTGGTCCATTTCATCTAAATTGTTGAATTTGTGTACATAGTTTGTACAAGCATACCCTGTTTTACTGCACGTTTTACAAATTGGAGGTTTGTGTCAATCCTGTTAGCACCACTTTTCCAATAGCATTTGGTTAAGTCTGTGTCTGCGTGTCATTTTGGTAATTCTCATATTTCAAACTTCACTATATTTGTTATGGTGATCTGTAATCAGTGATCACAACTCACTGAAAGTTCAGATGATGGTTAGCATTTTTCAGCAATAAGTATTTTTTTTAATGTTCATTTATTTTTGAGAGACAGAGAGGGGGTGGGGAAGGGACAGAGAGAGAGGGAAGGAAAGAATCCCAAACAGGCTCTGTGCTCGAACTCACTAACCCTGAGATCATGATCTGTGCCGAAGTCAGGACACTTAAATGACTGAGCCACCATCAATAAAGTATTTCTAAATTAAGATATGTACTTTTTTAAAAGATATAATGTCATTGCAAACTTAGTAGACTACAGTATGGTATAAACATAAGTTTTAGAAGTACTGGGAAACTAAAAAATTTATTTGACTCACTTTATTGCAGTGGTCTGGAACTGAACCCACAATATCTCCAAGGCAAGCCTGTATTATTCTCTAGGAATCTTTTGCATATGAGGCTATCTTTCATTACCCCACTTTCATTTCTGGTAATCATAGTTTGATTTTTTTTTTCCAACTTTCTTTTTTTTTTTTTTTACAAATAGTTTATTGTCAAATTAGTTTCCACATAACACTCAGTGCTCTGATTTTTTTTTTTTTTAAGATTTTATCTTCAAGTAATCTCTACACCCAACCTGGGGCTCAAACTTACAACCTCCTGATCAAGAGTTGCATGCTCTAGGGGCGCCTGGGTGGCTTAGTCGGTTAAGTGTCCGACTTTCGCTTAGGTCATGATCTCGCGGTTCATGGGTTCGGGCCCCGCGTCGGGCTCTGTGCTGACTGCCAGCTCAGAGCCTGGAGCCTGTTTCAGTCTGTGACTCCCCCTCTCTCTGACCCTCCCCTGCTCACACTGTCTCTCTCTCTCTCCTAAAAATAAATAAACATTTTAAAAAAATTAAAAAAATAAAAAGAGTTGCATGCTCTAAACTGAACTAGACAGGCACCAGAGTTTTCCGTCTCTGGTTCTGGCTCTTTTGTCAGTCTTGCTAGACGCTTATCAACTTTATTGATCTTTTCAAGGAACCAGCTTTTATTTTGAGTTTCTCTATTGTTTTTGTGTTCAGTTTGATTTTTGTTCTTTATTATTTCCTCGCTTCTTTTCCCTTTGGCTTTATTTGGCTCTTCATTTTCTAGTTCCTTGAGGAAGCTTAGATTACGCTCCCACTCTTTTCAAAATCCCATTTAGAGGGGCGCCTAGGTGGCTCAGTGGGTTAAGCGTCTGACTTTGGCTCAGGTCATAATCTCACAGTTCATGAGTTTGAGCCTGGTGTTGGGCTCTGTGCTGACAGCTAGCTGAGAGCCTGAGCCTGTTTAAGATTCTATACCCTCTCTCTCTGACCCTCCCCTGCTCATGCTGTGTTCTGTCTCTCTCTCTCTCAGAAATAAATAAAACATTTAAAAAACGTTTAAAAAAACAACCCAAAATCCCATTTAGAATATTCCTTGGTCCCCTGAAAAACTTTATCCATCAAAACTCAGCTCAGATGTCACTTTTGAGGCAGAACAGAGTTGTAGCCAGCCTTTCCTCCTCACCTAAACCTGCAAACTTGTGATTAATGAAAGAATCTGAAGCTAAAGGGAGAACTACAGGCTTTAAATGTGCTGGGAGAAAAGTTCTCAAGAACCTGACCCCTTTCCAACCTGCAGTCAAGTGGGGTCATAAAAATGCCACGTGTAGGCTTAACAGTTTACAAGGTTATATTGGGTTTTAACGGTGGCAAAACAGGAATTATCATCCCTATTTAAGTGTTGGGGCAACTCAAGCAGAGAGTAGTTCTAGGTTCCTAATGCAGGTCTAAGTCATTTTTGAAGGGAAACCTCCAGAAACTATACCATTCTGGGTAAACTCCTCCCCAATTGTCCTTGGGGAGCCACGAACCCGCAGGCCCCAGCCCGTCCTGCCCGCCAGGGGGCGCACGTCCCTGCTGGGGGCGGGAATGGGGGTGGTGGGTAGAGGACGATGAACTGGTGGGCAAAGGTTGAGGGGTGTGGATGGGTCAGCACGCTCTGGGGGAGCTGTGAAGGCTGGGCCTACGGGTAGTAACTTGGGTCCCCAAGGGCTGACTTTGCAAGTGATAGGGGAGAGGGACGGGTCCCCATGATCTACAGTGTAGTCCCGAGGTGGCGTGGTTCTGCCCAGGGCCCAGCCTCACCACTCAATCCCCCATTCAGTCTTTGGGCAGCAGGAACCTCGGGCGGGAGATCAGCTCTGCCAACTCTGCCACACCACACCTCCTCTGACCAGAGGAACCGTGATGTACGCGGGAGTCCAGACTTGCCTACAGTCCCCTTCACGTTCTCTTTAACTCGCACCCCTTTCTGTTGTCTTTGGAAGTCCCCTACCCCAAATCCTTCAGGTCCCTAGATAGTCTTCTTTCTCCCCTTTAGGACCCCCGCCGTGGGCCAGGAACTCGGACCGGCCTAGTAAAAAGGACCCTCCCTAGACTTGACTTAGTACAAACCCCCGCACCCGCTTGCGTGGCGTACACGTGGTTGAGTCTGTCTCTCAGCTCTCTCGCGTTACTTAAACACGTCGCGCAGTTGCGCGAGCGCCCGAAGGGGCGGGGAGAACGGAGGCCGGGAGAACGATTCGTGGATTACCCGGGCCCGGGGGTGGAGGGGGGGAGGCGCGCGTGCGCACTTGGCAGCCCTTTCAGGAGTCGGGAACCGGCCGGGTGCCCGCAATCTCGCGATCCTGTTACGCACCGCTTTTCTTCGCGTCCTGGGGCTTGCGGGTCGCGGGCCGCACCCTCAGTCCAGGCGGGTCGGCACGAACTTGAGTGGCTCGGCTGGGAGTGGGCCGCGTGTTCGGGGAGAGCACCGTGGACTGGAGAGTGTAGGCTTGGGGGAAGGGGGCTGTGGAGGGACCTGAGGGTGGGGGTGATGTCCTGGATGACTAGGAACTGCGGGTAAGGGAGATAACGCGAACTCGCTTTGAATGGGAGGGGACTGAGCCTGGAGGGGAAGAGGGGCGTTGAGTGCGCCCCCTCCTGTCTGCACTCTTTGGGCTGGAAACGGGGTAGGAAAGAAAGCGAAGTCGCTTGGCACCTCTCTGATCTCCTCCCTTCCCCGCGTCAGGGCACACAGCATGGCGGAAAACCGAGAGCCCCGCGGGGCCGCCGAGGCTGACCTGGACCCGGTGGAGTACACCCTTCGGAAGCGGCTCCCCCACCGCCTGCCCCGGAGACCCAATGACATTTATGTCAACATGAAGACTGACTTTAAAGCCCAGCTGGCCCGCTGCCAAAAGCTTCTGGACGGAGGGGCTCGGGGTCAGAACTCATGCAGTGAGATCTACATTCATGGCTTGGGGCTGGCCATCAACCGTGCCATTAACATTGCCCTACAGCTTCAGGCGGGCAGTTTCGGGTCCTTGCAGGTAGCTGCCAATACCTCCACCGTGGAGCTCGTCGATGAGCTGGAACCAGAGACTGATACACGAGAGCCACTGACTCGCATCCGCAACAACTCGGCCATCCACATCCGTGTTTTCAGGGTTACGCCCAAGTAATCCAAATGAGGATGGCCACGTTGTCCACCTACCCTCCTGTAACTAGGCTCAGATGTGGCTCTCCTTGTACTGAGTGTGGCCACGGACCTCCTCTACCAGAGCCACATAGGAGAAAACCTGCCACCCCTTACAACCCAGAGGACTGAACTGAGGGGGAAAGTATTGTCTCTTGTTGAGCCCAAGCCATGGGTCTTCCTGAGTCTGTGGTCTGTAAGCTTTGTCACCGACAATAAAAAGTACTAAGTTGTGTTAGTATGCAGCTACCCCCCTGCCGCTGTCTCTCCTCATGTATATGCTGTGTGTGCCTGGAAAGGGAGAGTAGGAAACTTTACAAGTATTTAGGTACAGGAGGGGACCCCACGTGTTTCCTGAGAGCGTAGTACACGGACGGTATAAGAGAACAAACAACAGTGCAATGCAAAAACCTGAGAATCCCAGTGTTTGCTTTAAATTTTCTTCTACTCTCTGAGGAAGGCCAAGTGGATAAGGTGTACAGTCCTGTCTGCTAAAATGTGGCGGGTGTGGTTGTACACTCAGGAAGCATCAGGCTTTCTGGTGGCGGTTCCCAGGACAGGAAAGATGAGAATTTAAGGATGAAGGGAGCAAACAAAGAATGGGAGCCCCTCTGTATCAGGCTCAATGATAGGGACTCCATTTGATTCCTGGTCCTGCAGGGCCCGAATGGTTCCAAGCAGCTGTGGTCCAGAGCCCTCTAGACTCTTGGTGGGCTGCTCCAGTGGGAAAGGAGAGTTTCCTCCCTGAATTACTGGGCACACAGATAATAAGCATTTTTTAGTTTGGATATTTGTAAGAGGATCTGATTTCTCATGTTTATCAAGCCAGAGTCACTGAAAGCAACGTTTATCAAAGTGGATGGTGATCAATTCCTGGGTCTTAAAATCAATTTACTGAGTCAGAGCCATTTAAAAAGTTTTTGTTTTGGGGCGCCTGGGTGGCTCAGTCGGTTGCACATCCGACTTTGGCACAGGTCATGGTCTCACAGCTTGTGGGTTTGAGCCCCAAGTCGGGCTCTGTGCTGACAGCCAGCTCAGAACCTGGAGCCTGTTTCAGACTCTCTGTCTCTCTCTGACCTGCCCCTCCTCGCTCACTCTCACACTCTCTCTCTCTCTCTCAGAAATAAACCATTAAAAAATTTTTTTTAAGTAAAAAAGTTTTGTTTTTTTTTTTAATTGAAAAAGCGCAACCGAATAGGTGATATTTTGTTAGTGCCTTTCCAGTTACAGGTAGGTGTAGAGTTACACATGTGCTAGTTATGATATAAATTGTGTTTTTTACCATGGATCGAAGTCACAAGAGTTGGAAAGCCTCTGACCTAAGAGTAACAGGTTTTTCTCTAATTTGCCTGAAGGCAGTTTGGTTTGGGGTTCTGAAAATAAGGCTTCTCGTTTCTCAAAAACCCTCCCTCTGGCCTGGGTATTCCTGTTGAGGGACTTTGATACTGGGTGATTGGCTGCCAGCAACTCAGGAAAGCAGACTCCTTACAGGACTAGTGCTTCATTCAAGCAAATGTGCTGAGTGGCTACCGTGATCCAAAGCCAGGGTTGGGCCCCAGGGATACAAAATGCCTTCAAGGAGCTCCCTATTTATTTATTTTTTATTAAAATTTTTTTTTCATGTTTTATTTATTTCTGAGAGAGAAAGAGACTGCATGAGCAGGAAAGGGTCAGAGAGGGAGACGTAGAATCTTAAGCAGGCTCCAGGCTCTGAGCTAGTTGTCAGCACAGAGCCTGACGTGGGGCTCAAACCCATGAACCGTGAGATCATGACCTGAGCCAAAGTCAGATACTTAACCAACTGAGCCACCCAGACACCCCAGAAGCTCCCCATTTAATTGGGAAGGTAGATATACAAATTTGTTTCTGAATGAGTGAGAAAGTGAGTTATGTAAGAATAGCCATGATTTGGGAATGTAGAAAATGAAATGGCTCACTTCCTGCTGGGATCCAAAATGGTTTCACCTTTGACTTGGGTATTGAAGGATGAATAGGAGTTTACCAGGCAAGAGAGAGGAGAGGACAGACATATCTGGCAGTGAGGTCAGCATGCACAGAGAGGAGTCATGAATAGGCAGGGTGTATTGTGAGACTCAAGGGTCACTCAGGATGGCTAGAAAGCAGGGGGCGCTGGGGAGACACAAGGGAGACATTTCTATCAGATCCTCCCACCCCCCACACCATAGCTGCCCACCTTGTTCCCCTATCAGCCTTGACTGCAAGGCTCCCTTGCCTTGGAGCCCCTCAGTAGCAGAATAAGGAGTTTGCTGGAACTATGTGTTTGTCTGCACGTATGTGCTCTTGTCTCTCTGTGCTCCTGGCCCGGGCCCAGCTGAGGTGGTGGCAAGCAGCTCTTTTGCATTTGGTTTTTTTGGCAGCTACCTCTCCTAGCCTATTTGTTGTTTCTACTCCAAGCCCTCTCACTGCTTGCCAGTGGGGCTTCCCTCAGCAGCAGGTCTGCGGAAACACCCCCTAGACATTGCTGCTGAAGGAAGAGAGGGTCCTGGAGCTCACCCTTCAGTGTGTGGGTAGGTAGGGGGTGCGGGGAAGGCTCCTGCATCTGCTAGAGTTCATGCACCATGGGCAGGGCAGGGCCCTCCAGCCCAAATCCCTCCTGGTGGGAGGCCAACCAAGACCTCGGTTCCCTTCCTTCTATTGACTGAAGTGTCTTCCATCAGGGCTTGGGAAACGGGAAGGGGACAGGGCAGAAGGTGTGTCCCAGTGGGGTTCTCCTCCCTTCGTTTTATTCAACAGCTGCAGAGGCCACCATGCATTCAAAATGACCCCTTACTTCAAAAGCAGATCCCCAGAGGCCAAAATTGAAATGCCTTATTTTGGAGAAGGATGTAGGCATTTGCTCAGCATCCATAGCATTACTGAGCAGTCGCTAGTTGTAGGGATCTGTGTTAAGCACCCAGCCTTCCCAGAAAGGGTGAAAGTGGTTCTATAAAGTCAAAAGGAAGTGAGACAGGGGTACCTGGGTGGCTCAGTCGGCTGAACGTCTGACTTCAGCTCGGGTCATGATCTCATGGCTTGTGAGTTCAAGCCCTGTATCAGGCTCTGTGCTGACAGCTCAGAGCCTGGAGCCTGCTTCAAATTCTGTGACTCCCTTTCTCTCTGTCCCTCCCCTGCTTGCATACTCTTTCACTCTCTCCCTCTCTGAAAAATAAATAAAAATTAAAAAAAAAAAGGAAGTAAGGGGCGCTTGGGTGGCTCAGTTGGTTAAGCGTCCAACTTTGGCTCAAGTCATGATCTCACGGTTCTTGGGTTTAAGCCCTGCGTCGGGCTCTGTGCTGACAGCTTAGAGCCTGGAGGCTGCTACAAATTCTGTGTCTCCTTCTCTCTCTGACCCTCCCCTGCTCAAGCTGTCTCCCTCTCTCTCTCTCTCAGAAATAAATAAAAACATTAAAAAAATTTTTTTAATTAGAAAAAAAGGAAGTAAGATTTAAAACGACAATTGGCGTAGTGCTTAGAGCCATCCATGGCATTTAATACAGGCTCCATAAGTCAGAAAAATATTGTTAATGTTGGCCATTTTGCAAAGAAATGGTTTTGGGCCTCTCTGTGGGAATAGGGAGGGAGATGGAAAGGGGATTTGTGTATGTTTGATTTACAAGGCTGGGTTACTAGTTCTGTCAGCTTTTACATGTGTGGCTTGCCTGACAGAGAAGAAGATAGGCCCTCAGGACACATGGAGTGGTTTGGGCGGGGTGATGATCCTTCTGGGGAGGTCCTCATACTTGGTCCCAGCTGAGTGCCGGGTGCTTGGTCAGGAGTTGAGGGCAGAATGGCGAGTTCCTCAACTCACAAACCTCTAGAGAAGTTGATTGAAAAGTCTGTGATGAATGTAGTTTCTCAGGGAGCAGGTGTCCAACTGCACAGTGGTTTGGGGTGAGGCAAGGTGATCCCACCAAGAAAGATGTTTGGATATGACCACTTAAGACTCTGCCTCAATGGTTTCATCTTTTTAAAAATTTGTAATGTCTTTTATTTATTTTTGAGAGAGAGAGAGAGAGAGAGAGAGAGCATGACCAGGGGAAGGCAGAGAGAGGGAGACACAGAGTCTGAAGCAGGCTCCAGGCTCCGAGCTGTCAGCACAGAGCCTGACATGGGGCTCAAACTCACGAACCATGAGATCATGACCTGAGCCAAAGTCAGACGCTTAATAGACTGAGACACCCAGGGGCCCCTTAATGGTGTCATCTTTGACTTGAGTCTTGAAGAATGACTAGGAGTTTGTCAGGCAAAAGAGATATCATAATGGCATTATGGATGCTTTTTAATTCATATGTTTTGTCCTACCCATATTTTCTAATTTTCAGTGATCACGTATCATTTCTGTAGTAAGAAAACATTAATTTTTTACAAAGCTGGTTCCTTTGTTCTGTTCTCTAGCAGGGGCCGTCAGGGGAGTTATCACGCTGTTAAGATAACTTGAAGGAGAAGAAACGATTTCATTGCACGATCCAGTAACTAATAAATATCTGATGACTGCATGGATGGATGTATAGAAGGACAGCTTGCTGTCCACTTTATAACAAGCCTCTGCTCTCTTGAGAAACCTCAGATGTCTTGGCACCGGGAGTCTACAAGCAGAGAGTGAACCATCACTTTCGTGGGACCTCGTAGGTCCTTTCCAGTTCAGAGTCTATGAATTTTATTGGCCACAAGAAAAATATGCTTTCCTGAAAGTATTAAACTTATTTGCTGGCTCATGAAATAAGATAGGAGCAGAGAGGCTCCCTTCTATACAGATCAGGGGATGCCTATGGGGCCGAGCAACAGGTGCTTGATATTTGTTGGTTCTCAGTGAACCATTAACAATTTGGGAGAATATTTGCTATATTTGGATGTGTAGGGGTATGTCTAAGGCTTCTATAAACTTCCCTTGAGATCTTGGCCTATATTCTTCTAAGCAGAAAGCGCCTATAAGACCACCTAGTAGAGGTCATACCAAATCCTCAAAAAGTCCCCGAGCCGCACGTTAACAAAATGAAACTTCTGGGTTCACAACCACAAACCTGCACAGGCCTTACATGGGAGAAAAAAACCATTACTCATGTTGACATTGCCAGTCGTGTTTTGTTTCAGTTAGGATTTTCTAGTTTTATTTTTGGACAGGAATATTTCTCTGGCGAATTTAGCAGCTCTGTCTGCTGGGAGATACAGGAAGGCATGTAGGAATATTCAGCAATACTGGTGAGCTACAGATCCTAGGATTTGCGGGACGTTTTCCATAGAAACAAAACCAGGGGAAGGGGTTCTGGAGCTAGAGGTGGAGGTATTGGTGCCCTTGGGGTCCACCTTCAAGGACTCAAGCATTTGTGGGATTCAGGAGACAAGTATTCAAGAAAGGTGGCTCCGTAATGCTTCAGGGCTTGCCTAGAGTGAGCCCAAAGGCCTCATTCAGTTCAAGGTCCTTAGGGTTTCTCCGGCCCCCACTAAGAGGAGACCCACACTGACAGTGGAAGGAATCCCTGGTTGACCAAGGCTCTGAATAAACGAAATTTGAGACATGTCTTGATACCTGCATCTTAACCTACCTGCAACTCCCACAGTGACTCTGTTTCACTCAGTTGTGTTCAAGGGCAAGTTTCTCCAAAGTGCAGTCAGTGTACACACCCAGAGATACCTCCATCCACAACCCACTATTCCCTATTCTCATGACGTCTTCCAGTGAATTGATTGGCAGGGCAGATATAACACCACACACAAGGTGCTGTGAGCCTGTGCCCAGCGCCCCAGAAGGAAGAGTGGAAGAAGTCTGGAGAGTATGCTGGAGATTTGGTCTCCAGGCCTCCACAGGACAAGTAGGAGGGACAATAAAGCAGAGACAGTGCAGTAGTAACAGCTGGCACTTATTGATTACCCTGCTCAAGGCATTACATAATCTCATGGGAGCCCTGGGAAGCAATCATCATTTTCACCATCCGCGGGCTCAGCCTCACTAGTCCAAAGTGGCTGCTGGTAAGTGGCAGAGCTCAGGCCACCAGTCTGGGCTCCCTGGTCTCCAGGACAACTCCTGTAAGCCGCTGGGCCACAGAGAGATGGATGTCTGGTTCTACTGGCTGCTCTATGGCCAAGAAAGCATCCCTTGCCTCAGTTTCCCCAAATTGACTTTGGACAGGACTTTCTTTGGTTCTCCAGCAGGGATCTGTTCTCCAGCATTCTTGTTCCCTTCCAATTCCCCAAGAGCCAGGAAGCCTTCCCTCCCTCCACCCCCCCCCGACAACACACCCTCCACAGTCCCTGGCCACCTCACTTCCCAGCACAGAACGTCTTCTGGGCCGCTGGCTGAACTCTCCAGCCAAGCTGAGAAGCCACTGCTTGGAAAGAGGATGGAAGAGAGGCCCAGAGCCCACCACCCCCCTTCCCTGCCCTTCGTCCCCAACACGACTCCAGGCAGCTGGGGCTTCGTGCTGCCTTGGGGTCTGGGGCAGCTCAGGGGAACCGTAAATTTGTTTCTCCTTGGACCTTCAGTCTGGATTGGCTGCCAGGAAGACTCCATGGAACACAGCCTGCCTCCACCCCCGCCATCCTCCTTGTCACCCCCGTCCCTTTCCAGATCCTGCCTCAGTGGCTGCTTCTCAGGAAGTAGATGCAGGCCTCACTGGCCACCGCAATCCCACAGCTCGGTTGTCCAGGCCTGCTCCAGCAAGCACTCAGATGATGAGCGGCTCACCTCCCCACTCTAGGTCTCCCATTCTCTGGTTGAGGTGTCTGGAATTGAGGGAGTGCCTAATACCAGCCACATGTAACCATAAATAGGCAACATGCTGGGTGCCTGGGGGGTCCCAAAGTGAGCCAGACCTGCCATATATTGTCCTTTGCTCTTTTTGATGAACAGAGAAGCAGGGTGTGAGTGGAACCCTCTGGAGTTGTACGGTGCTCAATCTTGAAAGCTATGCATGGTGGCCCAGCCAGGAAGAAGTCTAAGCCACATCCATAAATGATGGGAGGGCAGAGGAAGGGACAACTTCCTGCTGGGGGATCAAGGAAGGCTTCATAGAGGAGCTTAAAGCTTGGGTTTGGGCTTTGAAGAACGATGAGGGGAGAGAGAGTGTGAGAAGGTGATCCAGGTAGAAAGCACAGAGTAAGCAAAAGGCAGGAAGCATCTGAGTTCATGCAATGGAAGGAGTGGAATGAGCAAAGTAGAATAAGCTAGAAAGGTATGTGGAGGGCAGAACACAGGGTCTTAGTTCTGAGGCAACTGGGAGCCATAGCAGGCTTCTGAAGCTGGGGAGTGACACAGAAAAGGCTATTCAGTGGGAAAGCTAGTGAGACTGACTGCAGAGATCAGGAGGAGACCCTCTGCAGTGGTCAGCGCCATGCTAGGAGAGCACAAGGGGGCAGATAAAGGGGGCACTGGTAGGGGGCGGTGGGCATTGCAGGGGGAGCCCCAGGAAGGTTCCTGTTTTCTCTCTGCTCTTCAGGGCCCCCTGATGTGAAGGGCAGATAGCTGGATCTGGGCAGTAGCCAAGAGCATCTGGGTTGAAACTGGCCCCCAAACCAGCCTCTGCTCTCTACTAGGATTACCTCAGCTTAGGGGTTGGGTGTGGGGTGGACCAAGATCCTCTCCTGCACCTTCTCTCCCAAGCTGCCATCAGAGAGCTCTCTCCAAAAGCCCCAGACCAGCACCACCCTTGTCCAGCATGCCCTAGCACCTAGGAGCTGGTGCTTATGGCCCATCTCCCCTCCTTTCCTGAAGGCAGGGGTGTAGGCACCCCATCAACTTGCTACGAAGGAAGCAGCAGGTTCCACAGCCCAAAATCCTCCTCTCCTCCCTTTCCCCGCCCTCCCCCATCTGTCTCTGGCCCCCTCTCCATGGTCAGGTCAGGGCAGTGACGCAGGAGTCAGGGGAACAGAGAGCAGAGGCTGGGAGGGGTGGGGGGTCGAGACAGAACGCATGTGTGGACGTGTGTGGACGTGAGCGTGCGTGTGCTTGTCCCACAGCTGGGATCTGGGAGGGAAGCAGAACTGGGCTCTGATGGCCAGGCAGGGCTGGGAGGCTGCCTGGGTGCTGAGAGGGAAACTGGGACCGGGGGACTTAGTGGGGTGTGCAGACTGGGAGCCAGTACACCAGGGTCAAGGAGGGACCCCAGACCAGGCTGGAGGGGAGTGGAGGGCAGAGGAGCAGGATCCAAGCAAGTCAGACCCTCTTTACTTCCTGCTGGAAGTGTGCCACCTCTGCTTCCCTGCCTCTCTCGGTCACCATTCTGAGCCCCTCTTTGATCTTGTTCTCTCCCCACCTTACGGTTCCCTCCCTCACCTCCATTGGACTTTATTCACATTATCCTCTCAGCAAGGCTGTCATGACTGCCCATCTAAAATTGCAGCCTCCTCCGTCACTGCTGGCCCCTTCCATGCATGCCTATTCTCCTTGGTCCTTATTGCCAGTGGAGAGCCTCTTTTTTTTTTTTTTTTTTTTAAGTTTTATTTATTTTGAGAGAGAGTGTGTGTGCACACACGCATGTGGGAGAAGCAGAGGCCAACTTACAAGCAGGCTCCGTGACACCAGCACAGAGCCCAACGCGGGGCTCAAATCCACCAACTGTGAGATCATGACCACAGCCAAAATCACAAGCCAAACGCTCAAACACCGGAGCCACCCAGGAGCCCCGGAGATTCTCATGTTTGTGTCTGTCATCTGCCTGGCTCCTAGAATGTCAGCTCCACCAGGGCAGGCATTCTTGTCTGTTTCATTCACTGCTCAATCCCGAGGTCCCTGGCATATATATTTCTTAGAGGAATGGTCATTTCTTGAATGAATGAATGAATGTTTCCCACTCTTTCCAAACAGAATCCAAACTCTTTAGAATGGCATGCAAGGCCTTTCACAACCTGACCCCTCCCAAACCAGCCCTTTGGTCTTGTGTCCACCTTTCCCTTTCACACCCTCCACTCTGACCCGCCTGACCAGCCAGACCTTCCACTTCCCTTGCTGTACCAGCCTCTTGCCCCACCTCACATCCCTTCCCCTTGAAATCCTACCTGCCCTTCAAGGCTGAGCTCAAGTCACCTCCTGCATCAAATCTTCCATGATACCCCCAGCTAACAGTGAGCTCTGCCTCTTCCAAACCCTTCCACCCAGGCTCTGCACACTCCAGTCCTCACACCCTGCCCTGTGTACCCATCTTATCTCTATTGTAAGCTACAAACTCCAGGAAGCAAGAGCTAGGTCTCAAACACGTTTTGTCTTGCAAAAGTCAGCTGACTTGCACAAAAGAAGGCACTGATGGCTCGAACGAGATATCTTTCATATCACAGAACTGGTAAGGATGTGAAGGAATATATATAACCACCAGTATTTGTAGGACTTTGGGACTGGGACTTTCACCAGCCCCATTTGATAAGTCAGGGCACTGAGGCTCAGGACTGAGACCACTTTCTGAGGTTTGGGAGGCCAGCCAGCCTTGGACTCCTGCTCTAGAAAGTTGCCCTGATGCTTCCTAGAAGCCCCAAAGGCTGAGCTGCAAATCTGAACGGCCATCACCTGGGGGATAGCTCTATTGCAGAGTTCTTAAGAATTTTGCCACCAGGCTAACCTATATCACAGGTCAAAGACAAAAACAACAAAAAGGATGTCAAAGTGCATGGCCTGTTCTGCACAACATACCACGTGCCCAGTGCCCGAAAGTTCCATTTCTGGGTTTTCAGAGTCTTAGAAAGTGATGAGTGGGGAGAGAAGACGCCCAGATTTCTTGCTCCGTGTGCCCCCATCAAATTCAGACCACGAACAAATACTGGCTTCTAGAACAAGTAGTGGGCTTGTGAGAAGGAAGGCAACTTGCCTCTGCCAGCACCTTCCAGCCTCCAGACACAGCTGCCTCGAAGGAACCGGGCTCCCAGCTCTGAACCCCCGGCCAAGAATGGGACGCCCCCTCCCCCGCCCGGGGGAGCGTCGTTGCCTTTCCCAGAATGGCACCCCTCCCGCGGTTGCGCACCAAGCGGCACCTCCCAGAAACCGCGGTCTGACGCGCAGACCGGTGTCCCGTTCCGCGCTAGCGGCCGCTGTGCTCCTGCCCCGGCGAAACCCCGACCCGGGCGTCCTGCCCCGCTCTGACCCCTCTGGCCCCTACCTCCGGCGACCCCTCACGCACACAGCCTGCCCCCCACCCCCACACACGCACGCACACATGCTGATAACAGCCCCGACCCCCGGCGGAGCCGCAGTCCCCGGGCCAACCCCGGCCGGTCGCCGCGCGCCAGTCCTCGCGGACCCTGGCCAGGAGTCCTGCGCTCGCTCTGCGCGACCCCGGCTCGGCGGCCCCTGGACGGTGGCCCCTTCCTTCAGGCGTGGGGCTGGCCCTGCCCCGCCGCGCTTCCCGGGATGAGAGCTCCCGGCAAGGGCGCCGGCCGAGCCCCAGGTCGCTGAGGGGCCGGGGGAGGCGCGGAGATGGGGTCGTGCGGTGAGTACTCGCCGGCTGGAGGAGCCCCCGCCCTCCTGGGCTCCTGTTTGAGCAGGAATTTACGGCCGAGGCTAGTGGCCCCGAGGTAGCCGGGTTCAAGGACCTACAACTTGCCAAGGACCCCGGAAGGGCAAGGGGGCTGGGGCAGCCTCCACGTGCCTTCAGGGCTCTGGGAGCCGCCGGGAATAGGTACAATCTGACCTGGACCCGGGGACGCAGTTTGGGGGTTCGGGGAGAAGAGGGGCTGCTCTGTGCGTGGGGAGGAAGCTGATACCTGGGTCTTGGAGCAATTACCGGGATCTGCGAGAGGGGAAGCCTCTGTCACACCGGGATTGAAGTTTGCCCGGGAGAAGTGGATGCCGGTAGTTTGGGGGGTGGGGTGTGCGCTCCGCGGTGGCGGGATTGAATGAAGGCCAAGGAGGCAGAACCTGAGCGCTGGGAAGGTTCGGGTCGGGAGCGACTAGCTGGGGGCAGAGGGGCGGGATGTGTGAACCTGCTCCTCCAGACACACTCAGCCTGGCACTCTTTTCTAGAATGTCCTGCCCTGGTGCTGCTGCTGCTGTCCTTGCTGCTGCTTCCTCTGGGCCTCCCAGTCCTGGGCGCCCCCCCTCGCCTCATCTGTGACAGCCGAGTCCTGGAGAGGTACATCCTGGAGGCCAGGGAGGCCGAAAATGTCACGGTGAGACCTCCCTCCACAGGACATTCCACAGAACTCACTCACTCTCAGGAGTCCTGGGGGTGGGGGTGGGGGCTCCAGGATCCAGGAACCTGAGCCCCTTCCTGGCACTTGGTGCAGGGAGGTGGGAAGCCAGAACCACCAGTAAAAACGGTAAAAAGTGGTAGCACCCAAGGCATACCTGGAAACTAGGTAAGGTGCACGGTGGAGGAGAGCCTGACTCTGGGGGTGGTGCATTTCAGATGGGCTGTGCTGAAGGCTGCAGCTTCAGTGAGAACATCACTGTCCCAGACACCAAGGTCAATTTCTATACCTGGAAGAGGATGAATGTGAGTTTATGTTTTTCTTCTTTGGGAATCTCATTTTGGGAAGCTGATGGGGTGGGAGGGAGAATGATACAAGAAGGGCAGGGCTGAAAGCAGTATGTCCATTCATTTGTTCCTTTCTTCATTCATTCATTAATTCAACAAAACTGATGCCATGCCTTCACTTTGCTCAGCTTGGGGTTTGGGGCTGCTGAGAGGGAGGGGCCAGCTTGGGCCTCTGACTCCAAGTGTCCACTCCCTTTAGGTCGGGCAGCAGGCCGTGGAAGTCTGGCAGGGCCTGGCCCTGCTCTCAGAAGCCATCCTGCGGGGCCAGGCTCTGCTGGCCAACTCTTCCCAGCCATCTGAGACCCTGCAGCTGCATGTGGATAAAGCCGTCAGCAGCCTGCGCAGCCTCACCTCCCTGCTTCGGGCGCTGGGAGCCCAGGTGTGTGGGAGTGGGTGCCTCCTTCACTTCTGTTTGCCCTTTCTGTAAAAGGGGAGAAGGGCCCCTGCCAAGAAATACTGAGGCTCTCATCCTCCTTCCGATTCTAGCCTGAATCCCATCTCCCTCCAGTGTCCCTGGCACATCGTAACCTTCTGTTCTCTCCTTGGCAGAAGGAGGCCACCTCCCTTCCAGACGCAGCCTCTGCTGCTCCACTCCGAACGTTCACTGTCGATACTTTGTGCAAACTTTTCCGAATCTACTCCAATTTCCTGCGGGGAAAGCTGACGCTGTACACAGGGGAGGCCTGCCGAAGAGGAGACAGGTGACCAGGTGCTCCCACCCCGGGCATGTCCACCACTTCACTTACCACCACTGCCTGTGCCACGCCCTCTGCACCGCCACTCCTGACCCCTGTCGGGGGTGATCAGCTCAGCACCAGCCTGCCCATGGACACTCTGCGGCCAGTGGTGACATCACAAGGGCCAGAGGAACTGTCCAGAGCTCAACTCAGATCTAAGGATGTCATAGGGCCAGCCTGGGGCCCCGAAGCAGGAGGAATGTGAAGGAAATCAGCTTGAACTTGGGGATGGAGCCTTGTTGGGAAACACGAAACGTATCTCGGTGCCCTGCCGAACCGTGATGCCAGGACAAGGTGGAGGGCCGATACCTCTTTGTGCACCCATCAGACAGGGACAGGAGGTACTGGAGAATTTAGGTGGCGAGCCATGAATTCTCCAGGTCTCAGGGGTACTCCCAGCAAGAGCCCACCGGACGAAGGGTGATGGGAGCCAGGGAGATGGGATGGGGGCTGGCCCCTGGCTCTCACTGGGTCCACGTTTTGTGTATTTTTCAATCTCACTGGCAAGAACTGAAACCACAACATGGCTCTTGGCTTTTCTGTTTTCCCGGGAGCGCCACTTCCCTGGCCCTGTTCCAACCATGACAGCAGGCCGCAGTCCTGGGAAACTAGAGCTGGAGGGGGGTCAGGCCCTACGTGCTGCCTCGCATGGCCTGTCTGACCTCTTGACCCCACTGGGCCTGAGGCCACAAGCTCTGCCCACGCTGGTCAATAAGGTAGCTCCATTCAAGGCTATTCCTCAGTAGGCAGCTGGCAACTCTCTTTAGTGAGTGATAGCCGCCATCAAGGAAACAGAGCCAGGAGGAAGAGTCCCTTTGCTGGCCAGGGTTAGCTTCCAGTCCTGGCCACTGGACCCTTGTTATTTCTCATTTCTTCTCTGTGGTGCCTTTGGCTAAAGGCACATTCTCAGTATCAGCCTTTGCCATCTCTAAATCCCACTGCCCTCTTTCCTTGCCAGGGATGGTCACCATTAATGCTCTACCCTGTGACTTGCAGAAGGAGCCGCTTTCCCCGACAGGGGCCTCACTGAGCACTCATTCCGTGCATAGGGGGTGTTCCCTTACCCGACCTCATTTTATTCCTTGCACCACTCTATGAGAAAGTGCCCACTGTCATTCCCATTGAACAAATGAAGAAATAAAGTAACTGCCCAAGATCAAGACAACAGGAACCCCCATTTCCCCCAGCACTGACCCCTTCCCTCTTCTGCTTGTTCCTTCCATATAATTCCTACCTACTCCCTGCTCTCCTGGGATACAGGACACAGAACAAACTAACTCAGCCTCTACTCCTCATCCCTACGTCTAATTTTACCCATTACTTTGACAATCAACTTCAAATTCCTTCCCAGGCATAATACTTCCCCTGTAAAGTATCGCCCAAGAGAGACCAGTGCAGACAGTAAAAGATGACACAAAGCTATCGGGATCCCAATCCTGGCCATTATCATATATTAGGAGGATCAGTCTTTCTGTCCCTATCATAAAACTTAGAGAAGTCAGGCTGCACCCCTGAAAATATGCAAGAGAGATAGAATTTTTGCAATCCGCAGCAGGAAAAATTAGGGGTAGGTCGGAGGGTTGAAGTATAGGTGCATGATGGGGGCAAGGGTGGGAAGAATCAACAGAGGGGTGGATCCAGAGGAGAATTTTCACCCTGGCCAATCCAGCTCCTGGGGTACAGTGCCCTCTTCAGGCCCTACTGAGAAATGCTAGACAAATTGGCCTACAAAAGAACCCTTAGGGCTCCAATCATGGCACATTTCAATAGAAGTTTGTAGTGCGGTTTCCACAGATGGCATCTGGTCCCCGCACAACTGCTGTGAATCAGTAAGGGAAGAATCTGTCTTTCTCTCTGGCAGAATTGAAGCCAAGACGGTTGTCCTGAAATCCAAGGAATGCAGCTAATAATGGCAGCTGGGACCTGAACACAAGGTTGAGGACTCATAATCCCTAAGCACGTCTTAGCCTGATGTGGTAGCTAGCTATTCCCTGGCCCAGCACCTGGCTCTTTTTTCCCTGGAATTCAGGGACACCAGCCTTATTCCTTGACTTCTCTTCAGATTGCTTACTGTTTACATAGCTTCCGGTCATGATCTCATGGGTAGTGAGTTTGAGCCCCGCATCAGGCTCTGTGGTGACAGCTCAGAGCCTGGAGCCTGCTTCAGATTCTGTGTGTGTCTCTCTCTCTCCTTTTGTCTCTCTTCCCCTCCCCCTACTGGCATTCTCTCTCTCTCTCTTTCTCTCTCAAAGATAAATAAATTTAAAAAAACCATATAACTCATTTATTCCACACTTAACGGAGTGCCTACTGTGAGCTAGCCTCTGTGCTAAGTGCTTAGGAAAATATGAAACGATCACCCGGGCCACACACAGCCCCAGTGTCTTTCGAAAAAGCGGGTGATCCCCCTCCCTGCCTACGGAGACAAAAAGACAGGAGCTTATAAATGTGGACAGAGCCAGCTTGGTAGGTGAGTGAGCATGGACAGGCCCAGATGTGAGGGACTTGGTGAGGGCCCAAGTCCCTGCAAAGAGACATAGGTACACAAGAGGGAGGGTGTTGTCAGATTCCATATGTTGGGAGTGTGAACTCTCTCCTGTACTATTATTATGATGATTCACAACATATTAAATTCTGGCACCTGCATGATCTGCTGTGATTCTCACCACCAATCCATGAAACAGGAGGACCTGAGGTATCATCCCCATTTGCCGGATGGGGAAAATAAAACTTAAGTCTCACCAGGTAAACGACAGACAGATAGTTCCTCTGACTTCCTGGCAGGGCAGGAGTCAGCACAGCCCAGTTCTGAGTCAGGCGGTTACATAATTGTTTAATGGAGCTGCCTGTGTTTGTAAAGTGCTTTGCAATTTACAAGGTGCTTCCCTGGGCATTTTCTTATTTGCTCTCCTCACTGAGAAAGGAAGTCAGAGATGGTAGAGGATCTCCATTTTGCAGAGGAAGAAACTGAGGTTCAGAGAGATTATGGGCCTTAAGACCAGGAGCCAGGCTCTCTGACTCTGGTTCCCTCTTCTTCCCCAAGTGAGAATAACAGGGAAAGGAGAGTAGAGGGAGTAGCTGGAGGACAGGAAGCAGTTTGGAGTCAATGAAGCTTTAGGCCCATTCATCTCTCACTATCAACTCCTCTCTGCTCCATCCCCTTCCTGGGGCTCTGGCTTCCTCCCTCGATGGGCAGAAGTTACCTCCCACTCTCCCCACCACCCAAGTCTCCAGCACTAGAGGCCAACTCAGCTGCCTCCAGAAGCTGTAGACCCCACCTTGACCACCACCTATTAACCAAAACCTTCTCCCTAGGCCTGAGCATCAGGCTGACCCAATGCACCTGCCTGACCCCAGCTCACAGGTCACCTAAGATTTTCCTGAAACTACTCAGAATCTTCTTCTCATCACAGAAGACAAGTGTTGCTGGAGTTGAGTTAGCAATCTTAGACCTTGCAACCTAAGCTGAATGTTAACTACATATTGTGTTTTCTTTTTCCCCCAGCTGGTCAAGGCTAATTCCTCTAAAATTCCATAACAGAACTGTGACATTATGAAAGATTACTGGCAACAGAAAAGCAGACAGTAGTAGACTTTCCCAACTTATGTGAGTCACGCCCAAATGTCCATGAACTCTCTCTCCTTGATTTTTAAAAATTGATTAGGAAAAAAAATTACATGACCCACGCGCAATTCCCGCTTTAAAAAAGCAAAACAAAACAAAACTTAGCTGTGTGAGTTTCTCCATTTTACAGAAGCGCAAACCAAGGCCCAGAGAGGGTGAGTAAAGTGTCCAAAGAAACACAGTGAAGCCATGATTGGCTTTACTTCTCTGGCATGGTTACCAGGGTTTTCCACATGCCAGAGTCTCTCTATACCTATTCCTGCTGCTGCTGCTAGGCTGGTCAAGCCACAAGTCCTCTGGGGCCTTGCCCATTTGTGATTCCCCAAAATGCAGAGCCCAGTAGTTCCCTTCCACACCACTGGCCTTTCCTGTCCTGCCTCGTGCAACAACCCCCACTCCCGGACAGGTTGGAAGCTGAGACTGTCCAGCTCTGTGGCGCCAAAGAGAGGTCAGCAAAAGCAGCCCTCGGAGGACTTATTGCCCAACCAGGGGGGCTGTGGATCAATTGGCTTCTGCTGCTCTTCCCTGGGTTAACCATTTCCTGGCTCCTGTCCCTGTCCTGACTGCTCTCCTAACCTGGTATGGAGGAAAGATAGATAAGAGTTTGGGTTGGGCATCCATTACGTCCCCCCACTTTGCTGAAAAGGGGCAGAGGATTGCTCTCTCCCCAGATCGGACCCCTAACCGGTCCCTTCAGTGCTCATTTGGCCAGGAATCCCCAGGACTGCAAAGGGGGTTAGGCCTTCCCTCTTCAATGTACCCCTGGGCATAGACGTTTTTATTTTTATTTTTTTACAGTTTATTTATTTTAAGAGAGACAGAGAGAGAGAGAGTGCATACGCACATGAGTGGGATAGGGGCAGAGAGAGAGGGAGAGAGAATCCCAAGCAGGCTCCTCGCTGTCCACACAGAGCCTGATGGGGGGCCCAATCCCACAACCGTGAGATCATGACCTGAGCTGAAACCAAGAGTCAGATTCTCAACCGACTGAGCCACCCTGGGCATAGATTTGATGATAGAGGGGGGGGGGGTTGCTGCCAAGGTGAAGGGAGTGAAACTGAAGGCTTCTAGAACTAGCTGGGTGTGGTGGGATACAGGAAATCTGGACAGGAGAGGCCAGCTCACTGCTGACCATCCCTCTGACCTACATACAGCTCTATACATGCAGTGAGAGTTGACAGCATTTTCAAAAGGGGCAAAACCACCCTTCAACTTCAGTCTTACGTAGGATTGCCATTTATGAAACAGATCAAAGCAGAGATGCCTTGGCTGGGGGACGTTGTGGGGGAGACCCTGACCCCCTTTGGATGTTCCCAACACAACTGTGGGAGTCTGTGGGACACAGCGTGGGGACCGTCAGAGCCGTGCTCTTGTGCTGGACAATGGATTTCATTTCTGTGGAGCTCAGTTTCGACATATGGAAAATGAGGACAATAATTTTGCAATGAAGAGGACACGAGGTTCAGTTAGATTAGCCCGCAAGCACTGCTGTTCCTGGCTCTTGGAAAATTCTCCCCAGTCCTGCTGTCTACATGTTACTGTCCATCTGCACCACCGTCCTTCACCCTCCGCAGCCTCCTCTCCTGTTTCTCCAGCTCCAACCAGCCTCTCCTTGGTCCTTATCTGCCGAGGCTGCCGGAGAAGCCTTTTGAAAATGTAAGTGGGATCAAATCACCCTGGTTGCTTAAAAACTTTTAATGGCCCTTCAAAACTCTGGCATTCAAGGCCCTCCAAGGCAGGGCCCCTGCCTCTTCCTAGTGTTACACACACACACACACACACACACACACACACACACACACACCATTCTTCAAAAGTATCATGTTCCCTCTGAGCTTGGAACGTTCTCACTTCCTGAATGTGCCTTCCCAACTTGTCTGATTACCATTTCTTTGTGGTTTAGAAAGTCTCTAAACCTGTGTTGGCAAGGTCCCCTCCTTCCCTCCTTCCCTTCCCAGAGATTTGTCCCTCCTGTTGTCTGCTTTCTTTTTTTTAATTCAATGTTTGTTTATTTATTATTTTTGAGAGAGAGAGAGACACAGAGACAGAGAGAGAGGATGAACAGAGACAGACCGGAACAGCAGGCTCCAGGCTCTGAGTTGTCAGCACAGAGCCCAGTGTGGGGCTTGAACCCATGAACTGTGAGATCATGACCCAAGCCGAAGTTGGACGTTTAACCGACTGAGCTACCCAGGCACCCCTTTTCTGGCCTCTTTCATTTAATAACATACGCAGGATCCCTTTCCACGATCAGAACATACTGCCCTACTACCATTCTTTTTTTTTTCCTCTTTAAGTCAGGAATAAACTTTAACAAAGTGTTATAACATTCAATTAATATTCTTAAAATTATTTTTTAATAGTGGTAACATATTCTTAACATAAATTTATCTTCTTAAACATTAAAAATCTTTAAAAATTTTTAAGTTTTTTCTTTTCTTTTTTT